>NC_066344.1:1515151-1818181 GCF_024516045.1 Bombus affinis | reverse complement strand
GTTATTGAGATGGGGACAATAGACGACAGAATTGTGTAACGTTGCAAACAATGACATATAATGGGATTTCATTGGAAACTTTTCAACTATAAAACTCGATTGTGGATCACGAAGTTCGATGACCCGGTAGACCTAACGCTCCACCTCCAAAATTACAATAAACCTTAGTTTAGAAACTATCGGGCAAAGTAATCCGGATAACGCGCTAAGAACGTAAATCTTCGCTGTTTCCTTTCCACTTAAAAACTCGAAACTCGATCATCCTAAATTTCAGGTCGATCCGTTTAACCATACACACACATACACGTACATACGAATACACGCAGCGGCAAACTTGGCCAAGTTTGACCGCTTGCACCGAATCTTCGACCTAATAGCAACCCAACTCCAACTTTCTCTCCTTATCCGCAAGTTATAATTTCGTCCAGTCGGGAACGTGGCTCCGGTAATAGAGATATTTTAAAGAGATACGAGAGATACGCGAAGGAAGCAACAGATTTTACAATGTACAGCACCGTATACGCCGATGAGAAGATCATAGAGAATCTACGTCTTTGTCGTGGATACGCTTCTTGTTTCGTGTGGAATATCAGCGAGTTTTATCCTCGACGAGATTCAAGGATCGAGAGATTACACGCGTTCCTTTTGTTTCTTTTTAATTTCTAACTTTTCAGAAGATCAGTTCGGTCGTATCGATAACGAGATGTCCGTTTTTCTTTCTATTGTATTGTTCGGCGCGTGTTTCCTGGACAGGCAATAACAGAGCGAATGAAATGCGGCGTATTTTCAAATCCATTGGAATATCTGAAATCGGGAAATCTTCCTAGAAGACTAACAATTTTCTTCGCGCCAAGCACTTGACCTACTTCTACGTATATTGCATCGCGACTAGTTTATTTTGGAGGTCGAGGACATCGCGCGATCTGTCTACGTGTCTCTTCTTGTACGTATATTTGTAATATTTCGCAAAGTAATAAATTATTAAAAGATCCAAACGTAACCCGGCGAGTAACTAGAGACAAATTATAGAGTTGATAATTACTCCATCTTTCCGAATTACGCATCTTCCGGGCTTGAAAGGGAACGTTTTTATTATTTTATTATCATCCGAAGGAAATTCGGAGCTGTGAAAATAATATTACTCAACGTATCCAATAATTCTGTTTGGTTTGTTCATTGTTTTTTCAACGGTTGATTACAAGACCTACCGAATATTAAGAAAAGTATAATAAACGAATATCAATAAGAAACGGCAGCAACTTAAAAATTCGATATAAAACAAGGAGAAGGTATAAAAATTGGACTTTGATTGACGCGCTGCTTAAGACTTGTAAATTATGAAAGCGTTGCAAAGATATTCTCGCCGAAATCCATTAACCTTCATTCTCTACAACATCTATTAATGTCTTAATACACGTTTCTTCATTGTCGCCGACTATTATCTGCCGAGGAGTATCAGAGATACAAGCGACACGCTCTACGAAGGTTGGCTGTAATGGTCGCGAGAACGGCAAGATTGTCGTGGATATTACTTTTCGCGCTGCAAGCTATCAGCCCTTGGAGAACCTCGTAATTGACATTCCCGGGGAATGGTTACAGCCAGTACATTTTCGCCTAGGAATGCGCGATAAGAGGTAATGAAACGAATAAGGAAATTTCGTTTCGCGTCGTTGCTAGAGGAGGACGTTATATCGGCGAGTGGAAGACAGGCAAGAAGATGAAAAGAAACGGTGATCCGAAGGACAGAAACGACGAGTAGCTGGTAAAATTACTCAGCCCCTCTCTCAGCGGCCTTGTCTTCGCCCTTTAACCTCGTTCGAGGTCTTTATTCGCGCGAAATAACAGAGGAACAGCTAAAATTCCATGAACGTGAAGGGAAACGGAAAAGCTTTTAGGCCGAGGGGAAAGGTTAGGAGGTTCGAGTATCGGAGCAGTTTCGCGAGGAAATAGCAAAAGGTACAAAGGTTCGGCTTTGAATGTGTAATAAAAGCAGTTGAAGATACTATTCGGTCGATGTTTATATTCAGAGTTCTTCTTTCGCTCGGTTTCATTATCTTTCAGTCGCTTCCGTCTGTCTCTTCAAGTTAGTTTTAAACGATTCTACACTATCTTCTACTGGCCTACGATATTTATAGGTCTATCCGTATCGCTTAACCGTATAAATTGATAAAATTAGAAGGAATATTCATCGAATGAACGTTAACCATCGAAGTTTTCTCGTATGGTAATCGGTACAACTAGTAGAAATATTACGTAAAACGTGATAGCTACCTAGCGTGGTCTCGAGTCTCGTATCATCCTATTGTCATTTTTAACGTTGATATCGAAGTAATTCTTATCGATCTTGACAAATTGGAGAAATTAAAATAGCATTACGGAGATAGCGTATTTGAACAGCCAATTATCGTTCAGGTACATTAACCCTTTGCACTGGGAATTTTATTTCAATTTCGTTACCAGCAGCCGCCAACGCTTTTAAGCGTTTTATTTGAAATTCACTTTAACTAAAAAATAAGACAATTTAAATAAATAAAAGAAGAGACAAATTCACTTAAATACCAGTTTTATTCACACTATTGTTGTATTTTGTAATTTTTAAATGTATGATATATCTTGAAACAATTTCCAGGATGCGATCCTGCCTTTCTTTCGCACGTCACACAAAAAAATATGGGACTGGAAGAATGTCGAGTGGGACTCGACGAAGGAGCTGCTGAGATAAAAACTCGACACAGAATTGCAAAGGATTAATAACTAACGATATTTAGATTCAGATCCTCCTTAACTCTGATTATACGTTTACGAACGCTATTCGTTAATAGGCTAGAACAGATACAAGATAAGAAGAATAAATCAATTAACAGCGATAAATCAGTAACACGAATGATACTCGATAGCGAACAGGGAGCGTGTTTTTAAAGTCTCACCAAAGGAAGAATCAATCCGGCACTCGGGTCGCAATTCAAGCTCCCGTTGGCCGCAGACCAGCCACGAGTCACGCTCGATCCGTATGCGCCACCTCCACGCAAATCGGACAATGCTCGGCAAACTACCCTGTTCTACCATAACTCGCGAAATGACGCGTGCAATCGTCTTTCGTTTCGTCTCTATGCGACTCACGTCCCCTTTTCCCGACCCTTCTGGCTACCTTCGACCTGTCTAACCATTTTCCGCTTCGTATTCTATACAGGGTGCTTCGGAAAGTTAAAGCTGCTTTAGGAGCACGTAGAAGTCGAGAAAAATCTTAATGGAAACGTTGTCGGTATGATTTTCCATAGAACCATCGTTGAAATAACGAAAAGTACGCAGTGGAACAACTGTGCACTAAAGCCGTGTCTTTCGTTACTTTTGTTAAACCACACGAGTATAATTATTACGTATTGCGTTCGTTATACTCGATCCAACAACAAGGTGATACGATTCAACGCTTGCCCTGACGAATAAAACGTTCCAAGTGCGTGCACCTGCGAACTTACGCATTTCACTGCCATGACACATTGAGTTCAAAACGCGCATCCACTGCAACCACCAAATTCTACTAATTCGATAAGTCGCGAGACAGACGCGTAACAAAATCTCTTAGGCTACGTTAAACGTGCTCGATAGTCGGAAACATCTTACGAAAGCGAAACTAGGGATATCTAAATCCATATTTGTAGAGACTTTCGCTAATCTCGACGACTGCTACCCTCGCCTAAAGCTCGACACCAACCGTCTGATACACCCTGTAGATAGGCGCTCATGAAAAACGACGGAGGCGTACATCCGCGACGTCGTTTTCGACGGGACGACAAGGCAGAACAATGTCCTTTCAACTCGTTAGAAGACCATGCGCTCGCGAAAAGGTCAGACTCGTCGGAGGAGAGGGTGCCACGGATAAGAGAGGCCTGGTTGGTGCATTTTTCTCATTACTTCCGGGATTCGCGCGCCTGTCGCTGTGCTGGCCGAATGCCGGTATCGATTTTGATATTCTTCCGTAGCTATGGAATGCACGCGGCCGCCTCCAAATGAATTGGCGACGGGGAACGTTGAAGCGACCGTGTAATGGACGCGTCATCGTTCCGCTGATTTATGCCGGGAGTCGCGTTATCCGGGATAAGGTCGAGAAAGAGAGTGCCTCCGTTCTGGTTTAATCTCCGCATGCACCAGTTTTCGTGGCTATGAAGAGCGAAGGGGAGAGGGCGGTTTTTTAGCGCGAGCTGCTAAAAGGGCAGACCTTTTTTCCTTTCAGAGAGTCGAAGGGGGTGGATGATTTCTCCAAGTTATCTACGAGAGATTGAAATCGAACGCGAATAAGGTAAATCGGATAATTAGTTGATTAGACGGAATGGTTGGGATTTTTGATGAATGTCCTGCCGAAGGACGTTGATTTATCGAAGCATCCACGAAAGAGATAGAAATTGGACGCGAACAATGTAAATTGGATAATTAGTCGATTAAAAACAATGGTTAGGATTGCTGGCCAGTTTTTTTCGGAAAGATATCGATCACGGGTACAGTAACGTTCGATCGTTTGCTTTCACGACAGACTGCTTTTTAATTTTTAATTTTAATTTTTAAAGAAATTTCTTCTTCACTCAGCTTGAATCCAGTCGAGTTTCCCTATCTAAATTTACATCGATTATCGTGTAGGTCGGCAATAATTACGTGCCTTGTATATATTATTACGCTATTGTATTATGTACTCGAACGTATTCACATTAGCGGAAATGTAAATTATCGAAATGGGCGAATAAAACATTCAATTGGAATAATAAATGGATTATACATAAGGATCGAGGGGTGGTTTTTCGAATTATGTAAATAGAAGAGATCGAAATTGAATGTAAATGGTGTAAATTGAATAATTACTAATTAAAACGAAAGGTTAGAATTTTTGTTGAGTTTCTTTTGGGAGTGTTAAATAACACAGGGTTGTTTGCTTTCACGATAGTCGTGGAGATAAAAAGGGGCTGATATAGGGGATATTCAAAACGATGGCACCATGGGGAAATAAGTCGAAAATGTGGAATGATTTTCGAACACACTTTGCTCCATTTTCACGAGGGATCATGCTTCTATCGTTTAAATATTTAATTTCCTTTCGGTGAATTGCTATGTCTGGCCATTCCCCGATTGATGGGCTCCTTTATTTCGCTCTTTGAAAACGAAAGATACAAAGAAAACACGGTATAAACGTAACTCACGAGTTGCTCTAAATAAATAAAATTCACTTCGCGATGGTAAACCTCTCCTTAAAGACAATTCGAAACAAAGACGAAAAAAGATCTCTCTCAGATCGCTCGGGTAGAGAACGAACACCGAGTTAAATATAAAAAAGTGCGTTTATTCGTGTCAAACGATCTAATAAATTTTTAATAAAGCTTTAAAAAAGGAAGCGTTCGATACAAAAACACGAAAATGCTTTTTACCGCAAAGACAGGGAATCAGAGATCGAACGAATTAAATTGGTTTCGTCGTTTGTACCAAGTTAAAGCTATTTTTCAAACACAGATCCGCCTGTTAAAAAGTCCAAAATCCACACGTTTGCGTTTCATCTTTGTCGTCGAAGGATCGATCGTCGACTGTAAATAAAAGAATTCTCAATCTGGCCTGATCCAACAGCGCAACCCTATCTCGCAATTTCCACTTTTCCATCTGATTTTTTCTTTCCTTCTTTTTTGCCGTGGGCTCGCGTGCGCGCGAGATTCATAACACTTTTTGAGCAACTTTTACGAGGTACGATGAAACGAATGGCCGATAATATTTTTCACGGTTGTTTCGGCCGTAAACGGTCAGAACGGGCGGCGGTGACAGCCAGCTACAAGAAATACGATAGAAGATAATCGACGGGGAAGAAATACGCCGGCAGCGTGTAGATACGCGTCTGTCGCGCCTGTTACACGGTGTTTTATACCTGTTCTTACGATTCTGCCATCGTTAACGAGCCGAACTTCGTCCTAACCCATGTTTCGTTTGGCTGACGAGATACCACCGACGAAAAACCATTGTTTCTCGCTTTGTCACTTTCAAATAATTCTCGGTGTATTTTACGAGCGTTAAAGCGTGGATATCGATAGCAGATGCGCGAATATCTTGCTGTTTCTTAACTTTCTTAAAATTTTGTTAGTCAGTTAAATAATTAATAAACAGATAAATAATTCGATGGGTTTGAATTTTTAAATCGTCCCGAAACTCGGTTAATTTCTATCTTTTAGCAGTTAGCTGTTAAAATATTTTTACGATTTCGTTTATTATGTAAATCGAACAATTTTCGAAGATTGAAAACTTTACTGCGTTTATGTGCACAATTTGTGTTTAAAATTATTGATTGCTAAAGTGGGTGGAATAATTCGCGAAATATTCGTAAATAATTGTATATGCTTCGTATCTGTTTTAAACTTTCGTTTCCTCTTCATCACACACGTGTTTCGATTATCACGAACAGGGTGTAACAAACGGTAGTACAGCGATAAATTAAATTTGTTAATGGCCGTGTCAGAGAAAGAAAGCGGATAAATATCGAGATTAATTATTGAAAATTGAGCTTAATTTTTGAACGCCTTGATAAACCAGTTGATAAGAGCGAAAACAGCAAGGATATTATTTTACAATACCGATCAATAACGATAAAGTATACACCAACGCTGATCAAAGGCAGAATTAATTTTACCTTTTCGATATACGTACGCCTGCACGGAAAAGAAATAAGAGCAGTCCTTTGCGCTATGAATTGATCCTTACCTGCAACAAAAATAAAATAAAAACATCAGATTTGATTCATAACGTGCTTTCTAAATTTCTTACAAATGTGAGTTATACTTATACATATACACGCAAATATAAATACTACAATTTTTTCAAATACAAACACTAATTTTACAATGGAAACTTTGTTACGGGATTAACGGAATCAAAAAAAAAAAAAAAAAAAAAAAGAATAAACAAGAGACGTTCATTTACATTTTTTAACGTGACGAAGGCGACCGAAGTCTCCGATCTGGTCCTTTTGACATTTGCTCGGCGGCTGACTAAAACCGATCATCAATGTTTCGATGTCAGGAAACTTTTAAATTATCGGAGCTCGATCGGACGACGTACGAATTAATTTCGAGCAACTGAATTATATTTTGACGAGACAACGTGTTATAAAAGTCCTCAAGTCTTTCGATGATAACGCGTTACACAATTTTTACGTATTACTTTGCCCTCTGTTCGAGCCTCGACGATCGATAAAATCGATAAAATCGATGGAAGGTTAGAGGCAAAATCCAACAGTTGTCAGTAAAATATTGGCGAACCGTATTGCACATAAATCAAAACCCAAGAAACACGTACATATCTCGCCATGACGTATAATACGAATCACATCGCGATCCATTCGACTTTTCCACGATTCCGTGGATCTTTCTCCCTTACCAAGGGAAATTGGCGCAGCGCGTCGGACCGGTTTCAATCGCGAAACACTAGACCTCTATCATCGATGACACGAGATTTTTCATCAAGGGCGGCCGGTGGGAGGCAGGGTTGGCCGCGTTTAAAAGCACTTTGCATCGCATCCGGCGTAAAAGGCGTCGCGGCTGAGTTATAGGCCGCCTTCAATTTCGTTGCTCCACCGAGAACTCGTCCAATCCCTTCTATCTCCTTCCTTTTCTCTATTTACGCCGTTGACTATGAAATATTACTTCTGTCTCCCCGTGGCGAAAGAATATCCTAAGAATAAAAACGAGTCTCGTCTCGCCAACCTCTCGAATCCCAGCCGCGAGAAATTCCTACGTTCGCCGAGATTTCTCTCTCTCTCTCTCTCTCTTCGTATCCTGGCCAAGGAAGCAGCCAAAGAACCGAGAAAAATCCAGCTGCTGCGTCTGATCGCGATGGGTAGCTGGTGACGAGGTCGAAGAAGGGGCTACGCCTCGTTCGACCGGTGAATATTGCAACGGCCATTAAGACGAAATCGTTCCCCCTCTTTGTCTTTGTTAATTTTTCACCGACTCTTTCTATTCTTCCCTATCCCTTTGCACATTTACCGCGAGGCTTTACGGTTACACTTTAACTACCACCGCTTTCGACCGTCCATCAGCGAGTATTTTCTTATGGGAAAGGGTGAAGCGCGTCACGTGTAGCTTGTTCGAATGATTTATGAAGACAATTTGGCATAGCCGTTCGGGGTTCTGGAACGACGATGGTACGAGGGTGTGTTTCTTGAAGGGTTGGAAAAGCTTTGGTCGGATAGGCTACAATTTTTATTCGAGTAATATTTCTCGAGCTTATGCCTTTTGTTGTGTAGCGTAGAAGGCGATCGTAGAAACACGAAGCGATGGATCTTGAAAGTCTGTTGCTGCTCCAGTTCAAAGCGATGTATCGCGAGGAAAGTTATTTGTACGTACATGTACACAGCGTTACTAAATTTTCATAGCTTTTTAAAATATATAAATTTCCGTTGGGTTTTTGCTAACTTTTAACAGTTGAAGCATCGTATCTAATTTATACTTTGAATAGTAAAGCTTTTAACTTCATTGTTTGAGAATAGATTTATTCATCGAATGTATATATATATATATATTGAATATATATACGTACGCATTGACTAGTAACATTACATGTAAGTACATTTACCGGATTAATACAGTCACCGTAACGGATTTAATAAAATCGCTGTTGTAGTAGGGGAGAGTACAGTAGAACTCCATTTATCTGAACTCCATTTATTTTAACGAAATTTTAGTTACTGCCCGATTAACCGAGCTTCTACCGATTGTATCCATTTGTCTGAACGAGAGTTCCTATTACGTGAACGAAAAATAAGAAGTAGCGAAAAAGTGTGCCAATTCTTGCTACAGTACAGAACAAGTCGAACTCTGTCTCCTTTTACACACACGGATAACTTTGAATAAAAATAAATGATCGCGTACATTGCTATAATCGTTATAAAGGTTGTTCCGTACACGACCAGTAGCTTGGTCAAGTAGCAAGTAAAGCCGAATTTACACCGTTAAATTCGTCGAGAAACATCGCTTTCATCCTCGTTTCGGCCGCGGTGATCCTCCAAAGAGAACGGCGTAGATTCGGCTTCGTTTGCTGTTTCTCTAAACTATTGACCATGTGCGAACCAGCCTTAAGAATAAGCGTTTGTACGGGCGTGTTACGAAGTTCTGCTCGATCATAGTTCGGATAATAGAGGGTCAGCGTTAACTTGTTCGTAGGATAAACGAGATTCAACTGTATATAAACTGTATCTGAATTTAAACGAGCTGCTCATACGTCGACGTGTTCGGACACATGGACATTTACCGTGTGTATGAAGAAAATAAGAAAGCTACCAACGTTCGCGGTCAACGCACCCAACAAAGTGGCTTAAGAAGCAGACAGTTGTTTCTATGACGATAAATCACGTTGCGATTGAATCGTCCTGCAAACGAAATAACGAAAGATCCTCTCATCCAGAATCTTGAAACTTCGCTCGATTGTTGGTTCTCGACAAGATAATGGAAGATTAACGCGCAGCGTGCGGAAGTTTCTGTTCTTTTGCTTTTTCTTTCGAGCAAACGCGTTGCCACGAAGAGAAACAAAGTATAAAATCTAGATAAAATGGCGAACGTGCCGGAAGGGGACATCGCCAGATCTCCGGTAGGAATCATGAGCGGTGCCAAGGAAATGAATTACAAACGGTGGATGAAAGAACAGGCGAAGGATAGGGAAGTGGTAAACGAACAGAAACGGCTCCCTCGGGGAATCGGAAGGGAAAGGAAGTTCGTCTTTGCCATTCGAACCGAGATCCTTGGTCCACGACGTGCAACAGGAGATTAGAGCCTGGGAATTTCGGGAAAAGTATGTACTTCCCGCGCATCAGATCCTGATTTTATGGAGCCTTACGCTGCTTTCGGATTAGAGGTAAGATGGACGTTACCGAGTTCGGGCTGGAGTTTCGATATCGTAAAATGGGATTCGTGCTTCGCTACCGCGTATTTATTTTGTACGTGTGTACACCGAGTATCTATTTTTGTGTGGAGATTGGAGTAGATAGAGAATCGGAACTAAAAGTTTCATACAAAAGGCGATTTTCTCAAATGAGAATTTACTAAGGTTCGTGGAATCCATGTAAATATCAGATTGGCGTGTATGTTCAATTTTTCGTATTTGTGAGAATTACCCATTCTAAAACTTGAAGATTCTTGAAACGAAACTGTTTTCATTAAAAAAAATACGTCGATCTTTCTGAATTGTCAAATTCGTTCACAGTATTCTCCGCATTATTTCGTTCAAATTTAGATTTATGCGAGAAAATCGCACGAATATTCTGATCATCGAAGATCGGGGTAACGAGGTTCGGTTTCGTCATAAATCTTCTTAACATTGAACGTACGTAATTTCGTACAAGCTCCTTAACGCGACTAACTCTTGATGATAAGATGAGATTTAACGACTGATACCGATCTGTAAAATTGAACCTTCGGAAGGACTTGCATATGCGCCCATTTAATACGTGATAGTTACATTTCGTTAAACGTTGCAAAATAACTTTTAATTATTAAAGAAATTCCACGTTAACGAGCAAGCATCGGTATCTTACGATATACGAAACGACATACGTATAATACGATGTACGCAATTCTAATGCACAATCCGATTATGGCGATACGTATTGCATACAATACGAATTCAATAAAATTCCGACGAGTCTGGAAAGGAGGGAAAAAATTTTTCGTAACAAGAAGAGGCATTGAAACCAATAAATTGCAACTTTTCACTGCGCCCTGTACGTGAGAATGTAATTACTCGCTTCTCCGCACCCCTTGCGCCAAGTTCGTGCTTCGCCCTGTTTAAATAATCAATATTGACGTAATAACGTCGAAACGTCGATATCCGTCGCTGTACTACCGGAGAGCGGAAGATTTCCAGCTGGGTTTCGGCGTGCAACGTCGTTGAATAATAAAATGGATATCGTTGAAACTTTTGATACGGACAAGAACGCGTCGAGCGCATTACTCTTTCAACTCCAAACATTTTCTTAACCCAATTCTACCAGCCTCGTCAATATTTGCTCCTCTGACGAACCAATTTCTGTGTATTTTTTTGCTCCGTTCTCCCTTTCCTTCTTATTATTTCTTCCCTTTCTTTTCATTTTTTACATTTCCTACGTAGAACCACACTGAAAATATTTTGATTATCGGGGGCCACACGGTTACGTGATATTCAAATTACAGTTGGATAAGAGAAACTGGAAAATCGCGCCCACCAGTGACGAGATTCGAGCAATATTTTCGTCGAACGCCATGTGCTGGAGAAACAAAGTGGAACATGGAAGTTGCGAACCAGCTTGGGTTCCAGCATATGTTTGGATAAGCGACGCCGACGTAATAACGTCTAGACGACCTCGCCTACAGCCTTTTGACCCCGAGCTTCCCGAGAAAAATTAATTTTATCTCCTTCCCATACATGTTTTCTCTACGATCCTTGAGTTTTTTTTAGCCTGTTTTAGCTTAGCAAGATCTCGCGAATCACGACAAGTTGAAGCTTAGAATTATGAAAATTCCAGGACAAAAGATTCCTCCGCTGGAATTAAAGCTGTAACCTTTTGCACGCGGGACGGCCTCACGGGGAATGTTGGTTATGCCTATATAGGTAGATGGAAGAGGTAAGTAGATAGATTTATTTGTCTCGCCTGTCTCCCCTTGAATGAGATAGGAGAGGTGAAAAATCGTTTCCGTAATAGCGTTTTGCAAAGATCAATCGGTTGCTTGGATCTACCGCGACGAACTCAATTTCGAACGTTTCGAAAACTGAGCCACGTTTGTTGCCGCAAGATTACCAGAGCTTTAAAAGCAAATAATATCGGAAGAATAACGTTCGCGAGCCTCCGAATGGAGGGATACTGTGCACATCCGAACAGAGAAAAGTAGAATAGCATGTCAACGATCAACCAGCTAATAATGCGAACTTTCTCAACGATCTACGAATATTTTTCCGTCCGCGATTCTTATGTCGAGAAAAGTAAGCGTCGTGATACGATATCTAACACGGTTTAACAAAGACATTAAGTACCGGGTCGTAAGCTTCGTTCGTTTTGAACAAATAAGGTATCCATCGAGGATGCGAATGTAGGAACTAATATAGCGCTAGTAGGTTTGGTAACGGTATGATTTATTACAATATCGCTCACGCCAATACAAAATCAAGTATGATGCTCCGTCAGTCTATATGCACGTACTCACCATTCGTCACTCACTACTCTCGTTACAACGGTTCTCTTTTTATACGCTGACAACACTTCTTGACAACGCTGACAACATTCCTTGACAACGCTGACAGCGCTTCTTGACAACGCTGACAACGCTCCTTGACAACGCTGACAACGCTCCTTGGCAACGCTGACAACGCTCCTTGACAACGTTGACAACATACATCCGATATCTCCCAGGCAATCCGTCGACGATACTACGCTATACTGCACAAATATCTCTTATTCAAGCGAGTATGAATACACAAGTGTATCAGGTATAGCACTGTTCGTACAACGTTGGATGTGCCAGTATCGAACGAGTCGTGCGATAATAATTCTGTATACCTTTCAACTGTCGCGGTTAATCCCTCTTAGGCAACAGACATTTGTGTAACAACGTCGAAATACTCCGCATCTACCGTGCACACGCATCGACAACGACTCTGTAGCCGAGTTTGGGATGTACATCGACCAGATATCGTCGAATCTGGTTCAGACCCCCAGGCGATATACCCTCGTTTCGAGTTTTTGACACCTGTAAAGGAGTCCTGGATTACCTACAGACGTTTTCCACTTGCTCATTTCGCAGTGTCGGCCGTAATCCCTGTCGGCGACAGGGGTGGTTTTTACCGCATCGTCTCTGTTTACGGTAGCCACGATAGCCGCCCTTTATCTTCTTCGGGTTAGCCGATACGTGGACAAGGTCAAACATCGATAATGGACACCGCATCTGATGGTCTACACCGGGATACATTTATCTTTGGGGATGCTCTGTGATAGGATACAACGTACTCCTATAACGTTTCTCTGCATTAAAGCCATATTCTCGATGGTTTCATCTGTGCGCATTCGGTAAATGCGAAATTAACGCGACAAAGATATTTACCTTGTTAAATTGTTATGTTATTATGGACATGTATTAGTATGGTTACGGTGTTATTATCTAGATTTCGTTGAATTGGACGTGCAATGTGGCTTGTTTTTTCTTTTTTTTACTTTTTTTTTTAAAGACTCGGTTACTGTATTACGCCATTACGTTATTATATATAAAGGTATTTTATATAATTATCGTGTTATTATATATTTAGACGTTGATCAATTTGGGATATAACGTTTGCTCTTCCTTTTTCTTTTTTCTGTACAGAAAAGAATCGATCGTCGTACCAGTGTCACGTTATTATACGCGTATTTCGTATAATCATCGTGGTATTATATCGATTTTGTTAAATTGCGAATACAACGTGGTTCTTTCTTTAATTAAAGGAGACATATGATTACCGTATCAAAGTGTTACGTTATTATACGTGTATTTTATATAATCCTCGTGCTGTTATATTGATTTTGTCGAGTCGAGGATGTAACGTAGTTCTCTCTTTAAAGAAGAGACTTGATTACCGTATGAACGTGTTACGTTATTGTGCGTGTATTTCGTATAACCATCGTGATATTATATTGGTTTTGTTGGATTGGCGATGCAATGCGATATTTTCTTTAAAGAACAGATTTAATTACCGTATCAAAGTGTTACGTTATTATAGCTACCTTTTGCATAATTATGATGGTTAATCGTGGACTTTGTTGAATATGCGACATAATCCTTTTTAAAGAGAATACGTATACTTGATTGCGTAAATATCGCCAATGAATTTCTCTGAGAGTCGTCGTAAAATGTGCCTCAGAGAACTTTGTTACCTTCGAACGACTTTGAACTTAATTCGAACTAACTTCCACTCGAGTAACTGTAAATAATTTTTAACGATTTTTAAACGACATGGACCAATCTCTGACTACCTTCGAAAACATCTACCGATATTTGATTGACGCTAAACATGGAATATCGCGTGCCTAAGAAATTAGCATTTATCTATCCTCGTATCGCGTGAACTAAAACTCATCGATCGTAACAGCGGGCAGTTTGAAAAAAGACGCAAAACTGTTCACAAACCCACGAGGATTTCGATCGTGTCATCGTGGTATTGTAATCATCTGACATCCGAATTATTCTATTCGACGTTCTACTATTCCATTCGATAGTATTTGATTTCTTGCAAGTACGTGCACGAATATTGTCAACGCAATTTAACGAACGTTAAGAAAATATCTGGAACGTGTTTCAATCCAGCCATCGGAAGCGAAACTCGCGGTTTATCCGGGAAATACCCGTTTTACGGAGCCGGAGTGCGCGTGGAAGTAGATTTTTGAAGTACAATTAGAACTTTCGCCACTCGAAACTTGCCTGCGCAGTCGACGAGGATTTTATTTTAATTTCCTTAACGCGATCGAGAACAATTAATCCACTGCGATCTCAGTTTCACTCTCTCGCGTTTCTGAAACTTTGTTTTTCGCATTCCCATCTCGTACTGTATTTCGTACTTCAACGAGACGGAAGATCATGGGAAACCAAGCACGATGAAAATGTTTGTGAGAACACCGTTGAAAAAGACGAATGAAAGCAGACAGGGAAAAGAGAATCTACTCGATTCTACGAGGTCCGATCATACGCTGGCTTTTACTACTGAACACACACTTCCACCACAGCGTTATTCGGTGTGCGTGAATTGCGTGATGTTCGCGCAATCGATGCGAATGTACGAAGCCGAGTTATATGGTCGTAAAAAAGGAGGAAGGTGCGGTTTGAAAAATTTATTTCCTTTTTAGTTTTACTGGCGCGGTCTCAATGAAGAATTTAACTATTGCCTCTTGATCCTCTCGATTTTCATACGCCGTTCGTCGATCGGGTCGAACGCGTTCAAAGCGTGACGAGACTCCATTCGGTTTACATGCGAACTTAGGTTACTGGTGCCACAATGCCACTGCATCGGAATCGCGTGTAAAATGGAATTGTTCTTGAGAACAATGAAAACGTTAAGAGAACTCGGTGGATTTTCCAGACAAAGATGGATAAAAGTGTGCCGTGGACCGAGTTCGTTTTCATCAATGCCGTATTTTAACTTTCAAACGAGATTTTGTGGGTTTTGTTAGTGGAACAAATATGTTAACAAACGCAGTGTTTTTACGGCGCGTATAAAACATTATGAGTAATAGCTTTGTTCTGGCAAAATACGTGTAAACGAAACAACATGGAATCGAATGCAATTCGTCTGTACATTATGTGCCGAATGCTTTGATTATAAAAACGAGGGTTACTTTCTATTGTTCGTATAATTTACCGTGCCGTGTTACGACGAATATTAAGATGAAATTTGTGAGAATCGAACAATCGAGTTTCTTCCAACAAAAAGAAAGAAAATACGAGAAAATTTATATATTACGTATCGTACGTAATCTTGGCGCTATTAACTTGAATTTAACTTAACTAAAATTTTATCTTGTTCTAATTAATACATCTCTTAAAATACGATCGAGAAACGGCACAAATATATATTTCCATACGATCAGCAAATTCTACCTAACTTTATGAATTTAGTTCTGGATTATAAATTCAAATGTATAAATTCAGTCGTAAATTCAAATTATATTAATTGTTTCATCTGTATATTCGTTACTTTAATCTGCCTATTGTTTATTTCGTTCGCTTGCATTCGTACATTTGCAAATAAATAAACGTAAACCTATATTTGTTACCATTTCCTGTATATATACTATGAAAACTAAGTACCACTCACCGTATCGTTCAACGATAAAAGTCACAGTAACTACCTTAAGATACTTAATACGTCATGAAGTACACGCGTCCTGGAAGTTCGCTCGCATTAGATTACGAGAGAACGAGAGAAACCCGGCGTCTTAAGACTGCAGGATGCAGAACGAGGCAACAGAGCTCGTAACTTTCAGCCAGAAACTTCCTTGGCCGAATTCGATAAACAATAAACTTCCCGTCGCGTGCAAACTTCGAACCGTTTACGTACGCGACAGCGCAGCATCTTGAAGAACGACTCGCGTGCCTGCCTGCTGTCGCTTTAATAGATTAACCGTTAATCCTGTTCCTTCCCATAATTTGCTTCGACACGCTTCATCTTTTGGGAGATATTAAATTTCCAAATTTTCCCGACTAATTTAATACAAAGTATCTGAAAATTTATTTCATCTCATTCGTTAAAACTATTTGTTCGTAATTAAAATTATTTATAATTCCGAAAGTATTTTCTGTTATATATCGATCACTGAAGGGCGACACAACGTTTGATAGATTCGTATAGTTTACAATACGCGACAAATTATTTTCTATTCCATTTCCTGGAATTCTTCTGCTACGAAGAATACGTATTTCGGTGAATACTTAAATTTTTCTCGTAGGATTGAATTACTAAGAAAAAAAAATGATAAGATTTTGATTTTCTATTAATTTAAAGTTTCCATTCCTAAGTCGATCTCTCGGTCCATTTAAACACAAAAGCGTAACGATTGCTAACTAGTCGAGGTGACAACGAATAAATAAGTAAACAAATAAATAATAAATAAAATAAAAAAAAAATGTTCAACTTTTGGCCCTTCAAGATTCCTTAACGATAAATTTCCAAATATTATTCAATGGAAAAAACACTATAGAATTAATTTGCGTTAAATCTCTGTTAAACTACGTCAAAAACTACTACTTTCATGAATAAGTACAATTTCAAATTACTGATCTTCTTATCGTCAAGATAATCTATGAGAAAACAAATGTAACGTTTCGTATAACAAGCCAGGGTCTGTATATAAAGAGGTTGCTTTGAAAGTTGGTTCAACATAAATGCCATGGTTCTACCGAACGATGTCAGATCGTGTCTGGAACGAATCCAGGCCGAGGATTTCCACGGAATCTGTAACTTTATAAAATAATATTGACGCAGTGTCGCCCCTGAATGTCTTAGAGATGGTACTTTTTGGAAGATAAATAGATCTCGCGACGTTGATGCCAGAGATAATGCCAGAACGTTTCGCAGTAGTTTCCACGTCTTCGAGCTTTCTGTCTGCGGTTCTCCGCCTCTATGTTCGTCTTAATGCAACTACCAAGTCGCAGCAGCGTCACGCTCGCGCTATTATATTATTAACGACTTGTAACGTGCGATACGTTGCTAGAAACAACCAACATCGTCGCGTTTGAAAGCGAGAGAAAGGTATCAGCATTAACGTTAGCAGAAACAAAGGAATATCAATATTAAACAAAGGAATAGTAAATTATTATTAAAAAAATATTATCGTTTCAATGGTGTCACGACATGTTTCACGAAAAATTTGGTAAATTATTTCAGCAAGAAATATTCCGTAAATATAAATCATTATCGCAATATTTGCAAGCTTTTATCGAGCCACATTTTTACAAACAACAAACTAATTCGTTATTTCCTACATTCTTCCGGTAGAAAAACACGAAACCCTCTTGTTCGTTCGATCGTATTTGCTCTATTTATATTCTTAAAATTCCTTCCATACTTTTCGATAGTTAGATACTTTACTTTCTCCTCGTTTTTCTCCGTTTCTTCTTCCTATACTCTGAAAACTTCTTTCACGTTTTCTAGCATTCATATACTTCATCTTTTCCGAGATCATCTTTCCTGAAAAAAAAGAAAAAAATATGAAACCTTTCCACGCAACGAATTATTTTTTTTTTTCTTAGTCTGTAAAAAACTACCTTCGCATTTTACGATACTGATATAACTCTCTTCAACGTTTTAACAAAAAATATGATACCACTTCACACAGAAAATTCCCTTTTCCTTCGGCATATTCTAAAAATATCTTTCATATACTCCTTTTATCTCTCACATGCTCCTCTGTTCCTTGATCCTTTACCTACGATAATATTTCCTTTTAAAATAATATTTCCTCAGATAAAGCGCACAAACTAAAAAGACAATTTCGCACGTATCTCTCGACCTCGAATTCTTCGTTGAAAATCCCATACACCGTCATTCTCTTTTCCGGCACTTTCTTAGCTCGTAGGATGGCTCAGATTTCTACAGGAGTCGGCTATGCTTGTTGGATAATTGACGATATCAATTACACCGGATCCCGATCTAACCGAATCATATTTCCATTACGTATAATCCGAGCAATTTCCGGGAAAATTGATACGAAGAGCAAAGTTGCGACGAACGATGCACGATTACAATATTTCAAGTTCGTTTAATGCGTAACCGATAATACGGCCGATTTGGTTACATTTTTGACGATAATTCCACGCCTCTAACACTCCCATATACGGATTCTATATTTATGGATCGCATTTAATACACACGGGAGATTCGAATAACTCGATAATATTAATATCGTTACGTACGGTCGACGCGTACGCAAAGCCAAAGTACGTCTCTGTCGAGTAATTCGATACGCCATACGAGTTTACGATATCTATAGCCGTCGCGTTGGCGCATGACTTTCTTTCCAGGTTCGTCAAATTCTAGAGAGAATTCTATGCAGCGAGCTTCCCGTTTCTAATTTCACGAGCCAAGATAAGAAAGAACGTAGGGATACGAAATTAATGTTGTAGAAGTCGCGGTCCTGGAAACTTTTTATCGAATTGTGACGTATCTGAGAGATACGGCAATTTAAAACTGGTGGTAATTTTCGTTTGTTTAAAAGCATTTGATTTCATTAAGATATATAATTAGTAAACGAAACGTGTAAGAATATTTTCTTCTGATAATGTAAGTAAATATAGGAATAGAAAAGTAGAAGACGAACAATTGTAATACTATTTTATTGCGAGTAATTTTTTACATTGCAATTAATAAGATTGTAAACAAGTTTTAAAATTAAACGTGAAAAGGTTTATATAATTCACCTGAAAGTGACCTGAAGCTTGTCTGACCGCATGAAATTTTATTCTACTTGTCAGCTGCGTATGCCTTAGCCTGTGCATTTTTAACTTTATTTCTTCGTTAATGAATTGCGCAGAAGTAATTTGCCATAACTAACCTTTTACACTTTCCTGATGAAGTTTAACATTTATTTTATAACACCCCTATAAAAAATATATATATATTTAACAAAACAAAAACAAAAAAAAAAAAAGGAAAAGGAGAGAAAAATTACCGCAAAAGGTTATTAGGAATTGGCTCAATAGAGCCGAAAGTGTCGCTTAATTTTATTTGGATTCAGAGATGAAAAAGAAACGAAAATGAATAAATATTATTTTTTATACCGTTTCTCGTTCGACGCGTAAAAGTACGCGAACCGTTTTAATGATCGCTGCAATTTTGACGGTTCGTTGACGTTTTTAACGGCAATCCGTACACGTTCCGTTTTCGCGTCCAATTCATGGATCGCGTTCAATGGCATATCCAATCGACGAACTGGTCATTCTGACGAGATGCATAGCTGTATGCACTTAACGTACGTATGCAGAAACATCCTGATTAACACCCCAATTATGTACAGGCTCGCAACAGTTCACGCACCAGGAACGAGCCCCGACTAAATCGATGCTCGTGACTTCAGCAGAAACATTCCAGCCAATAAATTATACGGCACGCTCCTTTTTCGATGCGTAGAATTTGCCGCGTATTGAAACATTTTCTCGTAAAACGTCGGAATATTTGTACAAGTAAGAAAAATCTGTTGATTTCGAATAATTATTTATATGATTTTCGTTAATACGGTGGTCTTCCTACACTCGTTGTTGAAAAAATTTACACGAATGAAACTGTTGAAAATTCTCAGGTAAACGTTCCATAGGTAGGTATATGTATATCAAAAAAAAAAAAAAATAATCTTTTCTTCTTCGTAATTTTCCTTCTGCTCTTTCATTCCCTCTATTATCGTTGCAAAAAGGGAAATATCTTTGATGCATTAAGATAATAAAAAAAGAAATATAATTTATTTCAATATTGTGCAATAATCATCGAACCGAAGAGATTGTATCGGATAAGATTGATAAGAGAGGTAAGACTGTATCAATATAGCTATATCTCTGTACATTTATAATGAAATGTAAATAATATTTTCATATATCGTTCCACAAAATTCTTTTTAAGTAAACCTCTGCTTTTCTTCTGTTATTAAGCTATTTTAACAGCAAACTTTCAAAATTCATTTTTCCTGATTTATAGTTTCTGCAAGAACCGTATGGCTCGGTGTCTGACCATACGCAAACCGTTTCTACTTACGCGTCAGCCATAGGAGAAACCAATAACTGTCTATTATTTTCTCAGATTTTATATCTTTTTTAAGAGTTCTAAGCATTCTATAAAATTGTGAATGAATTAATCGCATCAGTTAGAAGTTTATCGACGCACACAAACACACACACATACACACAGATATACATCTTTCATAGAATTATCTGGCAATCGATCGCAAGTTACGTGATGTATTTGTTTCAGCAAAAACTCGGCATAATTCAGCGGAAACCCCTATTCGTTCCACCTGACAATTTACCCAGTTTGTTGTCATTTTTCGCGATAATTCTATGCACGTTCAGCGACCACGTGACCGCGTTCGATACACTCGGGAACCTCGTTGTACAGCACCACATAATAACGTTACAATACATTGGACGTGATCGCAATCACGCGCAACTTGTGAGTAATTTAACATGCCATCGATGGACTGGCAGCAGCTGAACCGTCCGCGTACCGTTCGTGGTTGGAAAGTAGGCTAAAGGAAAGAATGCAACTCTGATTGGTTTATAGAGTAATAGGACCACCGTCTGTGATACAATTTAAAAACTAGGACACACGTATCTTCGCTAATGAACAAAATGGTCAAATTTATATTTGTAAATCGAAGGAAATTGAACGAAGAATTCCATGGAAGAGATATTCTAACGAGTTTGTACATTAAAATTCGTTTTGTGTCAAATTCAGTGACGACTGACAAAGAGAATACATATACGTAAATACACAAGTTCTGTTTTGTGTGTTTCCTTATTTTTCATACGCCGTTTTACGAAAGTAAAGTAAACATATCTTTCAGACTAAATGTTTTCACGCGTAAAAGTATCTTAATATTTTTCTATAGAGAGTACAATAGTAGAGAAACGAAGCGTGGAATCTGATTAAAAGACACTTCGTTGGAAAATAAGCGTGCCTATATACGAATATCTTTTTATAACCATTGAGATATGTATAATTTTGTGTGCTAGACTAGATTGGCAGCGTACTAGTCACGCACGTATGTGAATATGAGTGTGTGGAAGTATGTGTGTCTCGAGAAACAGAGGAATGTAACTGTTTCATTGGCAGAACAGTTTGGTACGGAAGATGGTGAGACAAAGAGATTGCCGAGACGGGTGTAAATGTACATCGACGAAGATCCTGGAAATCCTTCATTAAATAAATCTAAAACTATTTTAACATGAATTCTAAGCGAAACCTTAGTGTTTCTTTACTTTTATTTCGGCGATTAAGATTCACGATTCTCAACAATAATCGCATTTATGCATTCGCGTAAGACAAGTAAACGTTTTCCATCGAGATTATACGACGTTATACCGTTAATCCGACGAACGTTCATATCGACCTGAAATTAGTGCAAAGCCTGTGGAAAGGATCGCGCCTTTGATACCAAGCGGTTCGAAAAGTTTTATTAAAGACCCCAGTAGACGATCATCTCGTTCTTACGACCCACGATTCCCTTTTATTCGAACAGCCAGCCGGGGATCCGATGGGTGATCAAAGGTTCCGTTGATGGCTGCTAAAAGGAAACCCGAATCCTACAAGATCGATCTCCGCTTCTTTCTTCGTTAAAAACTCTGCATACGACCGCTAGTTTAGATTGGTCGCTGTTTCGTTCGAGGAAACGTTTCCTTCCTCGATTCTACGACCAGAGCTTTCCTGCAGTTTATATTTCCGTATATACAGGATGAAGCTTCGAGATTGAGAGCAGCTTTGCTGATCGCATTGGTTCAAGGGAAACACGTTCCGTTTGTAGAAGATGGTCTTCATCTTTGGAACGTACTTTCTAAGATAAACTGTGAAAGATAATGATTATTACAAGATTTCCTTGGAGTTTTAAAATATTATTGTACGTTACTCGACGCTGGTCTTTCAACTATCGACCTTCCGACTAATTACACTTAAACAGTGTGGCAAAAACAAATAAGTGTAATATAAAAAAAAAGAGGGGAGTATACGCTTGGTCTATTATATATTTAAGTTCGAGTTTCTCGGGATAGTATAAGTTGTAAATTTAAGGTATAAAATAAGGATCTTAAGAGTGCTGGGGAAGAGAGAAAGAGAGAGAGTGTGTAAGAGTGTATGCCTTGGTGACGTCAAAGCTAAATGAGTAAAGGAGTGGGAGAAGGATGCGAGGGTCGAGGGTCAGCATTTTTCGACCTGAGAAAATAGAAGTTGTTAGCCGAGTGTTAGAATAAGACGTACGAAGATATTGTAATCAGTTTTTGTATTGGGTATTGCTTGTTGAAATAAAGCTAAACTTAACTTCAAATAAAACATCCTTTCTTACCCTTGCTGTAGACTATTTAGATACTACATAAGTATACGTAATCGTATTTTTGTCTCGAGAAAAAAGCACTTGCGTGTTTCTAGCGATCGAAGGAGCAACAAATTCGATACCAGTGAAAAGCCGAGAATTTTGGTAGTTGTGGTGTTAACAGTAAAATAATCAATTCTAATTATAGATATCTGTGCTGTAGGCTATTGACGTATCTCGAACTCCCGTGATTTGAAAATGTTCGTGAATATAGTATGTAGCGATCTAACGCTGTCAATGCAATTCACAGCACTTCGTTTAGTTTCCATACATGTATGATACGCGAAACCGATCATATTGTCCGACTAGAAGAGCAATATACTCCACGATGGGAGTTATATAGAAGCCTAGTTCAATGTCTAGTTACAAGTTTAATTTTAGTTCGTATTCATGTGATCGTACAAAACTGCTATTTTATCGTATTCGGTAGGTTTCTTTCATTCGTGTATTTCCGTCTAATCAACGTGCAGTGGTTCATCAACGTACTACACGCGTATCGCAGAACTTTTTTTTTACGAATATATCATGCGCGTTATACGAAAGTTGTTGAAATTTCAGTAACGTTGTAACGAAACACGACTACCGTGATTATGTCGATAAAATTTGAAATCAATCGGAAAATGTATATAGAAGCTACAAGACACTTGATGCAAACATACACTTCTGGCGGTAAATTGCTACACGGTATAAATATTTATCTCAAGCATACAATTAACGCTAAAGATGGTCTCATTAAATATTACAACTTCTTGTAATATAGCGAATGACAGGCTGTTCAAATATTTTGGTAACCTTTTGAGAAGTTTACGCTTTCAACAAATATATTTGCAACTTTTACAGGATGGCTGGTAACTGGTGGTACAAGCGGAAAGGGGGTGATTCTACGCGAAAAAAGAAGTCGAAAATATAGAATAAAAATTTTTCGTTCGAGGCTTTGTTTTCGAGAAAATCGATTTTTAATTTTGGCTCGGTACGCGTGCACTTTATCAGGTCTCGTTATAACGGATCTCACTGTAGATCGTTGTCTCGATGGATATTATCGCAGTTTAAGTTTGTTTTTGCCGTAACGGAAAATTAGGAATACATAATGAAATAATATGAAGTAATCATAAAGTTTATTATTACAAAAATTGCTGAAAATGTTGCCCATTCTGCCGAACACATACTTCTGCCCTTCTAATTAAATTTCTATGAACACTTTCTAAGTCGATTTTCTCGAAAACAGAGCCTCAAACGAAAAATTTTTATTCTATATTTTCGACTTCTTTTTTCGCGTAGAATCACCCCCTTTCCGCTTGTACCACCAGTTACCAACCATCCTGTATATACATTTTCAGATCCGTTCCAAATTTTACCAATTTTATCAATACAGCATGTAATAACGATAGTCGTGTCTCGTTACGATGCCAGTGAAATTTCAAAATGTTTCGTATAATATATACATATAATGTTCGCGGAAGTGCCGGAATACTTTCGCCAGCCACCGTAGACACAAAGTTTTACTTTAAAACGGTTGACTTTACGCTCTCTGTTGATTAAGCACTTTTTGCTTCACTAACTAAACACCTACCGCAAGCTACTGAAGTTGTGGATGCTTATTTTTTTAACACCTGCTGGCTATCCTACTTATGCTACACGTAACGTAACGCCGGTTTCGTTATATTTTAGATACCACGGCCTTTCTCGTTTCTCGGACTAGCGACTCGTAAAGCCACGGACGTCGTGCAATTTAGAATCAACTGTAACGAACGCGTGTGTTCCGATGGGACGTAATTAAACGAGCGAGCATCTGACGTCTGTTTTATACGAAGCGTTAACCGTGATAACTTGCAGGTAAAGAATTTTTCATTAGCCGAAGCAGCATACTTGTGTAGCTCGTTGAAATCTTAGGGCTCACCGAACACACAGAGAGAGAGAGAGAGAGAGAGAGAGAGAGAGAAAAAAGAAGAGTATGGTAAATATTCAGCGAACCGTTACTTTTGCACGGCTCGTAAAGAAGCTCGCTAACTATTTAATTTCATTCTTTCGCGAGCTTGTTAAATTTTCATACGCGACGTCACGTACAGCAGGCTTCAGCGGCGTGCATAAACGAGTTTCATAAAGGAACGGGCCCTGAGAAATTACGAAACATTATGCAGTCTCTTTCGGCCATCCTCCACGAAACTGTGTGTATCAGCTTCTTCTTCTTCTTCCCTTTTCCACTCAGCCCTGTCTTCTATTCCCTGTATTCTACCGGATAGGCGTGTGTTCCCCCGAAATGGTTTTTTCCAGCTCAAACGGAATACGCTAGGACCGAGAATTTTCTATAGAAATGGGAAGAGACGCGATGCTTACGTCAGGGTAAATGGACTGTTTCGTCGTGATTCTCGAATAAGAATTTGCGCGGGTGAAAAAGTGATTCAGAGTTTTATCGTGCTACTCGAGTTTCCAGCTGTTTTCACGATGTAGTATTTTATAAGCTAAATTTTATGTAGATTTTAAATTTAATCCTAATCTAGTGTCTCGTGGCTAAGTTTCGTCCTTCGTTTAAGGATTATTCGTCGAGTTCTTGCGTATTTAGTTTTCTGAGAAACTATGATATGGTACGTTTAACGTTAAATATTAGAGCAACGTTGATATCGTTGATACGAGAAAAAGAAGAATTATATAATATTACTCGATACACCATAGGCTTAAGGATAATTCGTGAAACCTTTGAAGATATTTGAAAATAATTAAGAACCATATTTTATGTCAAACATATGCTTTGTTCCAATGCCATTTTAACGATGATATTTATGAAGAAACATATTCAGCTTTTTTATTCCACCTCTTATTAATCCATCGGATGCGAAAATGTTTATTTGAGAGTCCTAAATGAAGATCTGTGTAAATTTCACAGAAGCCAGAAAATTGCAGCGTTCGATCGAGCATTAAAAGTTAAATCGAAAGAGTATATAATACATTGAACAGTTCAAAAACGTACTTTGATCATGGATTTATTAAAAACCAATTAAACACCACGGGATTACGTAGAAATTTTAATTCGCTAAAACCGATTCGTTCGATATTCTTCAAACGCTACATACTTCTCTCCTTCTGAATATAATTTACGGACCAAATTACCACGTTCATTATTGCTTCGGAGATTTTTCTCGCGTAGTCGAACATCGTAATAGCGGTAATTATACTTAGCTTGATGAATCTCTGGATAGGCGTGCGGTAAACGAAAAATCTGTTCTTTATTCGCCGCTTAATTGCGTACGATATACGAAAACATGGTTGAAAAATTTCTCGTCGCCAATGTTCGAATAAAAGCCGAAGAAAGCACTCGAATATCATGCTACTGCATCACGTTCCATTGAACATTCTCGTTTTCAAGTTTCTGATCGCAGTCGTTGACGAAGCCATTGCAACCGCGAGACTTCTGTCGATAGTCTTTTGAGACGAAACATTTGTCCCCGCGGTTTACTCGTACAACTCTATGGCTCGTACAGTGTCTCGTTCTCTTCTCAACTCAATTTTCTTCTATCGTGTAGACGACATTGTCGATCGCATGCATAATAATCGCCAATTTGAAGCGAGAAGGTTCTTGAATTTTTTAGAGTTTCATATTCATTGGTAGAACTTCATCAAGTCTAATTTTAAATTAGCATTGCGTTCATTTTGCATAACTATATCGTTATTTAATTATTCAAATATTCTATTCTTCAGGTATTCCCATATCTAATTATTCGAGTATTTTAACATTTAATTGGTCAAGTATCGCGTATGCTACGTTGTTTCGTGCCGTGTTAAATAGTTACATCGCACGAGCAGGAAAATTTACATAATTTACAGAAAAAAGATTTTAAAGAGTTGCTTTCTTTTAAAGAGTAAAGAGAGAGATTTGAGAGTTGCTCGTTTTGTATCGAATAGTTAGATCGTAAAAAGAAAATTTTATTATGTACAAATTCTAAACGTTGATGACAAGATTCGGTTCGCTTAAAAGGATAATCGCATAGTTAGCGACTTAATTATTGCTGATGGGTGAAAATCGGCAAACTTAAGAAGAGTAATTATTGAAAATTTAAAGAATCCTCGCACTTTCGATCAGCGATATAACGAATTTATTATAAAATGGTAAAAGATGGAAGGTTGTGACACAAGTTATTAAGTGATAGGTATTAAATTATAGTCGTCGATTTACAGATAAGAGTCATCAAAGTATTAAAAGAAAATTGTCGTATGGAATGCGTAATAAACTAATAGATGGCGAAATTACGAATTTTGGAATAATGGGTATTCAGAGTTGTGCGGATTAATCTTCGTGGTAAGATTCGTGTTTATAGCTTCATGAAGTATACGCGCAGCTGGCTGATGGTCCTCGTTAATCCATCGTATACGACTCCTTCGAGTTTGTATTACAATGGTTAATAGACATTTGGAACGGAACATCAGGGACGAGATATTTCCAAGTACGAAGCGAACATAAACGAGCAATTTCGTGTCAGAGACAATGCTGCGAATAATTATTAAACCCAATACACGTGTCTTCTTGAACTTTGAATGTAACAAATTTTAGATAATTTAAGAAATGATCAAAGTTCTATCGTATAATAATTTATCAGCTACGATAATATAAGAATTCTTTCTATTTATCTTATATAATGTAATAAGTTTATTGATCGATAAATCTATTTACAATGGATTAGACGGGAAACGATGGTTGCTTAACGCGAACTAAATACAGTAACGTGCTATAACTAAATAGTTAATTCACAACTCACAACCAATAGTTTACAACTTGTAACAGCTCGGCAATTCGACTCTCGACTCCTCACAACTCGACTTCTCACCACTCGACTGTCAATTCACAACTCGACTCTCAACTCACGACTACTCGGCTCCTCTCCACTCGACTCTCAACTCACGACTATCCAATTCCTCACACCTCGACTCTCAACTCACGACTACTCGACTCCTCACACCTCGATTCTCAACTCATTACTACTCGACTCCTCACACCTCGACTCTCAACTCACGACTATCCAATTCCTCACACCTCGACTCTGGCGACTCACGACTTTTCTACTCGACTCCTCCCCACTCGATTCTCAACTCATTACTACTCGACTCCTCACACCTCGACTCTCAACTCACGACTCTTCTACTCGACTCCCCCCCACTCGACTGCCCTATAAAACTGCCAGGCCCTTTTCGGTCTAACGGCACTTAGGCCTTCCCGCAATATTGTTTATGATTCTCCAGATATTTCTTAGGCTATTTGTCCACGATACTACAATAATATTAATAAACTGACATAAATCGTATTTATGTATGTTATAGAGTGATCTTATTTTTCCACGAAACAAAGACATTTATTAGTGCAATTATTTTATAACTCGTGAAACTTCGCCGATAATATTACTCGAATTGGAGCGCAAGAACGTCGATACCAAGACGCAAAAATACGCAAAACTTCAACGTTGAAAACATTTCGATCCTTCGGCTTCCCGGTCTGACATCGATATCGAACACTCTAACGCCAAGAATTAAATTAAAAATGTATCTTTGAAGAATCAAGAAATAAAAATGATAAATCTTTCAGAGGGGAACGTTCGTTGAAACGCGTGTGACTCGCGCTACCTATCTCGTTGAAATCCTGTGAAAAATTGCAGCACGGCTATCGCGCGGATATTCCAAGGGGAAAACACAAACTCTCGCTATCGGCGATGTTAATAGCATGAATCTCGGGGCTTAACTGGATGTTTTCCAAAGGAGGCACGTAGCCTTTTTGTTTTGCTCGTAATTATGCGCATCAGGGGAAAGGGCGGTAGCAATAAGCCCGGAGGAATTCCTTTTAGCCGAGCGAACAAACGGAATACAGAAAACTGGGACGCTTGTGCCGCGTTCAAATATTCATTTTTCTCTGGTGCCGCGCGGTCAAGACCGACTTCTATTCTCTAAAAATAATTTATATTCCGGCGGAAGTACGTCTCCCGTTATACATTTAACGAACCGAAAATTATTCTCGTGATTTTATTTAAAATGGCAAGAGGATAAGAAAAGAAGAAAGAGAGAGAGAGAGAGAGAGAAGAAAAAATGGTATCGCGTGTACCCGTCCTCAAAGGATCACTTATACGATCTCCTTTCAGCTTTTTATCCAATGTGGAATATGCTTCTCTCTTTGTTCGGCAGGATAAGAAATTGGGACAAAGGAAACTGGACAATGTAACTCGTTTTTAAAGGTGGTTGATATATAGGGAAGATTACAAATTACGTTTATAATCACTTTTAGATCGTTATGCTGAAAAACTATAGATTGGAAGGGAAAGTGAAATTCTTCGTTTAATTGAATTTATGATAACGATATTGCGAATTTTAAAAGATGCAAACTCGGTGGTTTTTTGGGGGTAAAAGTACGAAGATTGAAAATATGTCGAGAATATCGGTAGATGGTATTTTTGTTAAACTAAAATAGTTTAAATAAAATAGCTAAAATAATTATTGGACATTTTAGCAGATGAGATTTCAATGGATTTTACAGCTATCAAAATATGGTCAGAATTGAACGTTCCCCCTCGACGAAACAATTTAAATCGATATAGAAAATACAGATAGTCGTTTGAAAACAAATACTACTTCCACAATACGATGTAACAAATACGAAATGAAGATCAAACACGAAAACAGTGCAACGAATTGAACGAACATAGAACGACATTTATGGAACAACAAATTGCCGTTCGACCAATTAGTTTCAGTTGTATCGAATTGGAAATCGAAAATCGCAGAAAAAAACACGACGAGCAATTTAAAAATTCTTTACGAGAAAACATCTCAGGCTAAGAGTTGTTAAAAATGATTCCAATATGGACTGATTGGAATTCTTGAAATTAACTATCAATTATAAATAGCAACGATCAGTAGGTTCCATTAGTAGATTCAATCTGGGATTACAGGATCGGAAAGGATTAACAGTAAAACTACCGATAGTTAACACGAAGCTATTTCTACCAGAACCAGTGAAAATGATTGGTCTTTAAAAAATACGTAATAATGGAATATTTTTATATTTATTGATTTATTATTTTTGGTATTATTAATCCATCTGGGTTGACACATTTATAAAATTGTAGAATCAGTCATTTTGACTGGTGCGGAATTTCTAGCGTTAGCATCCGGCGCTCTAGCGATCGATTTGGAATTTTCCTGATAACTAATATCATTATATCGGACGATACGCAGTAAAAATTGTAAAAACGTGTGGCAAGTTGTACAAAACGAGGAAACTGGTTAATTAGGATTCGATAAACAGATTGCAGAACCCTTTTACACTTTGACAATTACCGATCATTTTGACTGGTATTCATATAAGTAGCCTTGATATAAAATTATTTTCAGTTTGAATACATGAAAAACAAAATAAAATTCATTATATTATTCTTTTAGTTATCGTTGCGAAAGTCATTACATCATTGCGGAAAGAAAATATAACACGAAGTCGGAATTTTAAAATAAAATTATAAAACCAATCAATTTGACTGGTGTGCTAGTTCGAGTGTTAACAGTATAGAAAATTGATATCGATAATCAGTCTAAAAAAAAAAAAAAAAAAGAATTCTACGGCATTCGAGCGGCGGGAAGATGAGCGCGGGAAGGAGCATTTCCGTTTAAACAAACATTGGAAACCGATGCCTTTCCTTATCGCTCTTGTCGCAAGGGCGGATGTATCATTTCTCATGCGACCGTTATTATTGCGACTGAATAAAGGCCGTTAACAACTCGGGGCCGCGTGTCGGCCATTAATAACTTTGCAGGACGAATAACCGGACGTTGAAAGTGGTCGCACCCCGGAAGTGGTACTCGCGTCCGCCCCATTCGCCGCTCGTGTCGCGTGGAAAAAAACCTCTCATTGTTGCGTGGTTTAATTAATCGTCCTCGATTATCAAACCAGCGTCATAATGCTTCCGTCGGTCTATAAATGAAATTTTTCGCGACCCCGCGGTGTTCTTTTCTTTTCTCGTGATTTTATCGTTCTTTTTTCCGAGTGATTGAAATCGTATTAAAATTAGATTATATGGACTTTTCGTTACGTTAGAATTGAATCCGAAAATGGAAGGGAATATTTTATATTTAATATAGATTCTAATGCTGATCCAAGAAAGGATACTTGGTAATAATAATAATAGGAATAGTTATAGCGGTTGTATTAGCATGTTGTAATTTCTGTTCGTTAGAATATCACGAAACAATTTATTCTTTAGCCATTTTGGTAACGAACGATACAAAGCTGGATATTCGAAAGGAAGCTTTCGCGTTTGTCCTAGCTAGGAAAATTTCTGGTTTTCTACTTTAGGGCTTTTATAGAATTATCGATCGCAAATTACATTGCCGTTCCATGTAATGTATATTCGATTCTACTCGATGGAGTCGCTATATCGTACCGAACGATTTACTTTTGAAACGGTTGTATTTATACAGAAAAATATATATTAAATATAAAATTACACGGACAACCGTTGACTTACCAGTGTACAAACGTAAAAGCGTGCACGCAGGTTTCCGCGAAAATGTAAAGTTAGTCTGTTGCGTTAGAAGCCCGTATCACAAACCTGCCACGCGAAGCCCTTAAAAACCATGTTTATTCAAGTTCACACAATTTTCACAGTTTCCCGTACCCGGTACCTAGATCTGGATACTCGAAACGTTAATGTACACGTGGTCATCGCGCGAACGTCCTTCTATCCCACTGAAAATGGATGTTTTTTCGCAGCGACTGTAAAATATACGTTTGGCTGTCACGTTTCATCCATAAATTTACGTCGGACGGCACCGTCAAATTGTTACGGCAGCCTGGATCGATGACATTTTCGTCGTGTGTCCACGGATGAAACACAAGCAGCGAAAAATTTTGTAAAATACATGGAGCGTGTTATAGACTCGGAACGAAACGCGTTACAAGCGTCTGTCCGCCGAAATAATGTCGGTTTAAGCCACGGATTTGCTGCTCCGATTGCTCTGTTATTTAAATACTAAAAAATTCCCTTGCGCTCCCCCGCCAGGCCATAAAATCGACTGTTTTATATCGAATCGTTAAAACCAGTTCCAACGTAGTCCGATTATTTATCCTGAATTAAATGAACGATCGCCGTGCCGGCTGTTTTCACGCTGCAACTCGGGCAACTGTGTTTCGCCGACAGATTCTCCCGCACCGATTTAAATCTCGAAAATACTTCGACGTTACATGGTCTCGTGATAATTCTTTCCAGTATATTTATATTCGTCCTGGAACCTATCAAATGGCTATTTGTGTGCGTTCCTATCTACGATCGTAGCGACAGCTGAGGATGTTAACGCTTTAACTGTTAGGCCAACGCTAGAGCTGTCGAACACGTCGAAACGATAGGTTTCATTTTCCTCCTTTTTTCTTCTTCTCTAAGTTGTACGAATGCGCATCTGAACGTGTATGCGAACGTGTATGTAATTGGTACGAGTACGTAGATACCATCGGCGAAATTAATGTTAACTTTTGTTAAGGTGGAAATATTTGATTTTCACTGTGCGACGTTAATTATAATTATTTATATGTAATTTAACATTTAGATACTCGTTAGAGGCTGACTGTTCTAATATTAAAGAAATCCCGCATAATACTTGTAGAGGTTGACCGATAGAAGAACGAGTGGATGAATTTGTAATAGAAAAACATATTGAAATAAGTACAGGTATAGTGTACGCTGATCCAGACCATCACTCTTCCAGTGTTACAATACTATAGGAAGAAGCGCTATGATAGGGGACACGTTCGTATATTATGGCAAAGGACATTACCAAAAAGTTAACCTCGGTTTGTAGCTAAAGGCTACAAGAAACAGCGATAGAAATCTACTTGTAGCTCTTTTGTTTCTAGACCTTGCAGCCCAAAAGAAAATTTATATTCAAGGGCACAATAATATGGACCTCTCCTTATTTTCAACTTTTTTCACTAAATTCTATTCTCTTCGTAACAGAGGTCTTCAGGTCACGGATATACAAAAGAAAAGGTGTAGAGTCTTTCTTGAAGTAATTAATGAAGTAATTAATTAATTCAACGATACTAATAATCTATAGCGATGATACTGAAGTAGATAACGCGTACGCTTGTTTGATAAAGGAACGAGTGGATGAATTTGTAATAGAAAAATATATCGAAGTAAATATAAGTACAGAGATAGTGTATGCAGATGCTACAATCTCTCAGTACTACAATATCAAAAGAAGAATAATAATCTCATAGGGAGCACATTCATACATTCGTAGTAACGAACGTTACCACAAAAAGTTAACCTTCTTGCGTAACTCTAGCGAAAGATTACAAGAAACAGCATTAACAATCTACTTATAATTCTCTTGTTTCTAGACCTTGTAACCCAAAACAACGTTAGTATTCGAGGGCACAATAATATGAATCTCTCCCTCTTTTGATTTTTTTCTACTGCCATGGGCCATTACGATACTGATAATAGTAAGCAATGCTACAATAATAATAATTAATAAAATACAAATAATAATCCAAGAATAACACTTACTCTTTTTTATATATCCTAAACCCTCAAATGCGTAGCATTTGCCATTGCCATTTGGCAACATCCCTCTAGACCTCTTTCAGTACCAATACAGAGACATTTTAGAATTGACGTAACAGATTGTGGAACCATAACCGGAATCGATATCGGTGAAAACCTTTTTTCACCTATAGCAGTTATGACGTTTCGTAACTGTTTCAGTCAGGACCTTTATATAATGGTTATTAATAGTTATTTTCCGAGTTTTTATAGCCTATGGTCACAACGACTGATAACAGAGAAGAGAAGTTGCTGCAGTGAGGGACAGCATCGGTCTAATGGTTTGGCGCGCAGAAAGCATCGGCGTCTAATTACGGAAGTTAAGCTACCTTGAACAAAGTTAGCGTTTAGAATTGCCGAGCATCTAGCAAGTCTGTCGACGTTGGTGAGTTTAATTACAACCATTCGGGATAATGACTACAGTGCTCGATGCAGATTCATCGCAGAAAAAGGAAAAGAGATATATTTCTTTTTAATAATGCGATTCACTGCAGAAAAAGGAAAAGAGTATTGAGAATTGTGGATCTTAATTACCGAAATAAAAGTAAAGCAACGCTAAGGTTACACTTAGAATTCATATTAAAATAGTTTTAGATTTATTTAATAAACGATTTCCAGGATCTTCGTCGATATACATTTGGACGCGTCTCAGCACCATCTTCCATACCACACTGCCAACGGAACAGTTACATTCGTATGTGTTTCGAGACACACATACTTCCACACATTCATATTCATATACGTGTGTCACTACTACGGGGCCAATTTAGTCTGGCACACAAAATTATACACCTCTCAATAAAGAGATATATTTCTTTTTAATAATGCAATTTAAGAATAATTTGTCAAATTTCAAAATTTTCATCATACGTATGAAAGATGTAATATTTTGATTATTATTCAGAATCTTCTTTGAAGGACCAAAGGTTTACATGCCGAGAACGTTGTCAAGTTGCGTAATCGTTGCAGCGTATCGATGCCAATCTACTCGTCCTATTCTCTTTAAGTTACTCTGAAAATGTCAGACTGAATACGTGCGAATTCCTCGAAGAATCGACGTGAAATCGATCGATGTCATATTTTATCCGAAAAGTGTGGACAAAAATGAGAGAAGTCGGAGTCGCTGAAGCTTTTGTACACTCGTACCAAGCACGAAGGATTAATTCTCTCGGTAGAGCTGACATTGATCAATGACGGGATATTCTCTCTTTATAAGTCGACTTTCTTAAAAGTCGTCACCCAAGGGATCCATTCGCTGAATAGTAGCCCTGTTCGAAGCGATTCGCCGATAAAGAGTAAATGGACAGACCAGATATGTAAATGGACACGTACGTGATAATATTCGCTTATGACATTTATAAAATTTGTACGCGAGAAGATATCAGTTGGAAAAATAAATAAAACCTTCGACAAACGATAACCCATGATCCAAAAAGAATATCCGGTATTCAACCCAGAAGTTTTAGGTTCTGCAAAGTTCTATAAATGCAAATGTCATTTCAACAAAATTTCTTTAAAACATACGGCAACTGTTTGGATCTAAAATAGAAATCATTACATCTACAGACATCCAGAGATATCTAAAGACACTGAATTAATTTAAAAAACCAAATATTCAACTTCCGATAAGTAGCGGAAATTTGAAGAGAAAAAGAGCTTATAGATTTCGTTCGTACTCTCGTTGCAACATAGTTACGAAGCATTATCGCGCGGAATAAGAATAAAGCAGGTATCCTCTGTGCATCGAAGCGATGAAAAATATCCAACACATAGCCGGAAAATCGAAGATATTTTCTTCTGCCAATATTATAATTAGTATCTCAGAGCAAGTTGAACTTTGAACTAAAGAAAGAGACGCTTAAAGGTCGATGGTGACGCGATCACCGAGAAAACAATTCCAAGTTTGATCGGAAGAACTCTTAGCGTGGAAATTAGCACAGCATTCATTCGCCTTTCGTTACCATTGATTTTCCGGGTAGAAACGGTAACGAAAATACCGGAAAAGATATTTCTGCCGCTTGGGTGGCTCCTGGGACGTGTCGCCATTAAATGACAACTCTTCCCCAATTAGTTCAACCTAAATAATCTGCCAGCTAAACGGAGTGTGATTCGGAAAAGAGAAAATAGAATATTGTAACGAGCTGTCGGACGAAGCGGGAGCCACTAATCCCGTGACGAAATTGCAGTTTATATTTGCGTAAAAGTCGAGCGTACTATGCGAAAAGTGCAAAAAAGTTGATCGCTAACCAGATACGATAGCGTAGAATAGATCGTATCGAAATCGATTTTACGTTCTATGTGTGATGTACCACATGCGAGGCTCGGTCATTTTTGATACCAGAGATTCTATTTTATTCAAAAGCGAGGTAACACCTTTATTTAGTTTAACGTCGCAGAAAGATGAAATTGAAAAAGTATTTTGAAGAATAGAATCCTTCAAATACTGTTACCAGTAGATTCCATGAATCAACATGTGCTGGACAAATAAACCTGTTTATTTTCAATCTGCTTCGTTACAACACAATCGATACTTTATAAAATCCCTTACTTTCTAACTATTAAAATACACCGATTGATTATACAACGAATGATAACACGATGGGATTTATCAATCAACTAAAAATATCGTAATAAAATGGATGTTCAAATATCACAGTTCGTCTGTTTTGCGAGCGTAGCTTCAAAGAATTATTGTTTTTTTTTTACTGGAAAAAGTTAAATAAATTAAATTAATATTACTTTTGTGTCATCCACATTGAATGCTTTCGCTTGTAAGTATGGAACAGCATTTCCTTAAATACACAGATATAAATATTTGAATATATATATGTGCTAGAACAGATATTACAACAATGTTCCAGACTCGATTACGTATCTGTCTCTATACTCGTGATAGTTAACTCAAACAAGCTGCATAATCATGAAACAAATCATAAGACCGAGGTTAATAATCCTTTTTCTATGCTAGGCACAAGCGACCCAAATAGACCAACTAATACACCCTCCTCGACTCAGCCTCTCCAAAATACATCGCGTTCAGAATATTACGAACGAACCGATGAAATAGCGTGGGAGCCATCGAGTTCCAAGTTTGAGCGTAACAAATTGGATCCGGGGACGCGTGAGATATTCTAGCGCGAATTTACTGACTCGAAAGCGATTATTAGTCGCGTGCTACACTATCTGCTCGCGAGTCGAATTTATCGACCCATATCTAAGATCGCCGTCATTTCGACCGAGGGTTTATGACACTTTCGACACCTGCTACCTCTCTCTATCCTTCGCCATCAAAAGACAGAGAAACCGTCGGAGAAGCCATCGACTATAGATAGAAGACAGAGGAGGAAGGAGGAATGGCGAGCCTCAGGCTGGAACTTCAATCGTTAAACTTTATGGCATATCTTGCGTATTTACGAGCCGAAGGTTTCTTCATCGTCGTCGCCGCCGTGACAATCTTCCTGCAGGAAGCCGTCGGGGCGACGTAAAATCCTGGCCCGGTCTGCGGCAATGCAGGTGACGCACCGCGACTGCAGGAACGTTGATAGAACGACAGAAGAAAAGAAAAGAGACAGAGAGAGAAAGAAGAGAAAATAATGGATTTTGCAACGCAGTCAGAACCAACGAGAGAAGGTCGCAACATCTTAGGTTACAGGCAAATTATTTATTTAATGGCCCTTCGATTTCACTGGATGGAATTAAACGATGACACGTTGGCAAACTTGTACGATGTAAGAGGAGCTCGTGGATGGTTGGTGAATGTTTATTTTAGGGGCACGTGTTATGGGTCGTTTGGAACTTATCTTGGGAATAAGCGATGGTTGATGAGGCCCATTTGGGTGGATAAGTGAGAACGATTTCGGGAGGTCAGTTTTATGGCCACCTCGAAGTGTATTGAATTTTGACGTTTATGAGAGTTTGTTCGAAGATACGGAGAAGATCGTCTGATTTATGTGAATTTAACTTCGTACGTGGATTCCTGTGTTTTCATTGGATTTTATATGTGAAATTGCAAACGGTTGATGAGCGAATTTTTGGATATTTTTTTATAGGTATTGGAATAATCGCTTATTTTGTTTCACTTAACTAACTAACTTTTGTTTCTAAATATATTTCGATATTTTATATAGTTTTATATTTGTACACATCCTTGTATATTTCTGCGTTCTATTTTTATAATCTGATTGTGCAATATAACGAAAACATTGGTAAGTATCTCGGAATTTTTCCATTTTTCCCTTTGTATTTTTATAACTTGGACCGATAAGGAAACTACAGAATATAAAAACTAATTTTGCCTATAGAATCTTAATTCGAAACGTTCTCATTTACAGCAACGATGGTCGCGTTTAAAGAACACTCATCGTATTAGATCAGAAGGAAAGTAAAATTTTAATGAAGACAATACCGAGCTATACATTATACCGATAATTAAGATCAAGATAATTCCATGTCTTGATAACGTAATACCTTAATGCTGTAGGAAGCGAATTTTCAAGGCTTTAAGCTAACAATTCGAAGTCAGGTGGACGTGACCGAAGGAAAAATCGATTCCGATATCGAAGGTGGGAAATTTATGCGAGCATTGCCGTGATTCGCAGAAGCCCGGGATCTTGCGGAATAATTATTTCGTTACAGTCGTGGCAACGACTAATGCGATCGAGTGATTCATTAGAATTCCAAGACTGCTAAGGAGATTTATTACCATTACACTACCGTCGGTAATTACGCCAGACGATCTTTCTTAATCCGATTACGCATGCTTTCCGAATAGATAAGCTCTTAAAATTAACATTTAATTGCGTTAATATTAACGTTTCTTACAGATCCAATGATTCACGTATGAAAAATTAAGAACCAGAGCTCTTCTATAGATCACAGATGTATGTATTATCTTGTTTCGTTTATAAGATGAAACATTCTTGAATTTTGAAATTTTCCATTCATTCTCCAGTTGAGATATTTTTCTTTCGAAAAGGATTATCATTTAGGCGCTTAATTTAATTTTAAACGTTAAATTATAAGTTTAATTATTCATTAGAATCTTTATACAACCTGTGGACGGTCGAATATTTCTTATTTTTTAAGTTATAAATAACTCTTAATATTCGTTATACAAATTGAGCTATTCATATCACGAACGCTGTACGTACACGAGAATATTACGAACACCGTAATATTCTCTTTTAATTTTTCCACAGGAACATGTTTTTACTTCGAAGCTTTGATCATGATATCGTTAAAATTAAAAGCATGTACCAGACAAACTGATCGACTCTACTATTTGCAACTCTACGTTTATGTTATATTTTCCATATACAAATAGTTTCGTATGATATAGAAAAGCTAATGAAACGTGCGGTTTAAAAAAGGTTTCAATATCGATATATTATCATTTTAATCGAGCCATGTATTTTTATTATCGCCAATTTATTATACATTTCAAAACAGGTAATCGTTTGAGCAATAATTTGTCGGTGTTTGCACGTTTGATCGATAATACCTTTGTTAATGTGAGGTAGGTGGTTAAGGTGTAGGTTTATTTCATAAAGTAACGAGTAGATGAATTTGTAATAGTCAGATGTATTAAAATAAGTACAAGTACAAGTACACAGATAGTGTATGCCCAATGATACTCGCTCAATGCTACTAAAGCAATCGAAGAAAGGATACTAATCTCATAGGGATGTTACCACAAAAAGTTAACCTTTTTGCGTAACTCTAGCTGAGGATTACAAGAAATAACAATAACAAACTAGTGCTTGTAACCCAAAACACCGTTAGTGTTCCAAGGCACAACATTATGGATCTCTCAGTTTTCAATTTTCCGTTTCAACTTGAAACTTTTTCTACGCTCATAAGCCGCTACAAATGGATATTTTTTATAAACGCGTAATTAAAACCGACGATTATTCTGAAAAAATACTTGCGTAGCACAAACGAGCTGAAGAATTTCAACAAGTATCGTATTTACGTTTGCTCGTAGAAAATATTTATTTCGTTTGAAAGAGCGTGTATACGCTGTCTTTGTAGCGGAAAAGTTATCAATTACGATCGCAAACGTTTTTTACAAGCTCGTGTTTACAAAATTTTTGTCTAAAATGTAAAAAGATTCATGCACGTCATAAAACAGTGAGTGAAATTTCAGAAGCTTGACAGTGTTAGATTGCGGTCTTTCGTTTCGAAACGACGAAGAATCGGTCCTCTTGTCCGATTACTCTCGTATGCGGACACTCGAGATTGAAATGAAAAACGTCAGCGATAAATCGTTGCACTGTGTCGAGGCGTGATCGATTATCGTAACAGAAGACGATTAATTGTCCCGGAAATTGATGCTATCCGAGCCTGCTATTACAATACAGTTCCTATCTATTCATCTTCCTCATCAAAATTTATGAATAATTAGTACGTTGATTCGTTTAACACAATTTTCAATATTTTCCGAATATTCATATTGCAAACGTGTGGATGAAAGGTATCGATTTATTTAACCGAATCAGATCTGTTTTACTTCATTTCGTTCTCATCCAGTTCCTCAAACCGCGCTCGTATCCCAGCCGTGTCAATTTTATCATTTATTAAACGAAACGATATTTCTGTTAAAACGAAGACACTTTGTTTTGCGTAATATGAACGAAAATGTTTCTACCTTTTTAACGAAGGAATGTGAAAAAGTCACAAATTGCGTATGCTGTTGGTATCTAATCTTATTATGATCCATCGAATCTTACTTCTACGCAAAACGATTTTTAATATTTTAAGGAAGTCCTTGGTACGAATGATTTCGTATTTTCTTCAACTTGGAAAATCTTTTAATGAGAAGGATATAGAAACGCGTGAAGAATACGTCGAAGAACGCAACACAGTTAATTCAAGCGTATCAGCTGGATAAAAAGTAGAAATCAAAAGTTCATACGCTTGACGATTCCCAAATTGTTCAAACCGGAATAAAATTATCGCAGAGTAACGGAATACAGATTATCCAAATTATCAAACCATCCAAGATGATGTTCCAATTCCCACAATAATTATATTAGGTCATCCCATAAGTTCGTTCCGTTTTTCGAGCGGTTATATATGTTAAGATTGTTTACATAGCTTTCAGTTTCACGAAAAAATGTAATACCCCTCTCGTTCTACAACTTCTTCCCATTTTTCAAGTGCATCGGTCCCTTATCGCCGTATGTTTATAAATCGACACGTGAAATGTATACGCAAAAGTCGGCACGAACTTATGGGATGACCTAATATCATTGAAAATTAATCAAACATTACCAATTACTAGAACTCAAAGGGATTCGAGATCCTTTCGTAGTTTCACGTTGATAGATTTCCGATGGAAACGCGTATTCGTACGATGGAACCTCGCGAGACTCTAATATCGTTGCGTGTTTGTACGATTACTGTACACAACGTTTGCATGGTTACGACAAATTTACACAGGTTGACGCTATGTTTGCACTGTGACCCGAACGATTAATAGTATTTGCATGTAATAATCTCCGAAAATGTGTTCGCTGTAGTTAAAATATTTAGTTGCAGCACCGAGTCTCAGTCGCATCCCGTGCTAACAAAGAGCGGTGTAGTACGAATTTTTTGACGCGCCGCTGTTAGAAATACGCGCACGACGTAACAGCATGGTGGAGAAAAAAAATGTCTAGGTCGAATATTACGAATTCCCACGTAGAATGGTCGCGGTGTATGTAATTCGCGATCCAACAGGGAATTCCCGGAACGTCGGTTAATCGGAAGTTCGCGCAGCCGAGAATTCATTTTACAATTTCAACCCTGCACGTAAGCCGGATGCGTAACGATGCTTATCGCGCCGTGAATTTCGCGTGGACGCTTTTTAGCCCCGTGACCAGCCCCGATATAACTCCCCTGGCGATCTTCCGGTTCGCGAATGCTTATCTGAACCGCCACCGTGCTCGCTGTTTTCATCCCCTGACATCGGCTGGTTGCTGTATCTCGTGCATCCTCGACGAAAGCTATTTTTCCGTGAGGTATCATTAGCTACACGCGATCGTTGAATTTACAGAATACTTTGGAGACTGTGTATTATTCGTTTGTTTGTTTATTTATTCGTTTCAAGTTGCATCTACTTCTTTGCAATATTAGGTTATTTTTGTTGTATACTCTACTTATATGAAAAATATACGCACGTGTATAATACCGATAGTATGATGGCATGTGGATGATGAGCGATAGAAAACTGAGCGAACGTTCCTGCCAATTGTTTATAAAAGTTATGAGGAACATCGAATTATGGGACGATGAAAGATATTGAATTATAATTTAAATTAAGACAAATATAAATATAATGGAATGTACAGATAAAAGTCTAAATAAATAAATATTTAATACATAAATAAGATCCGGAAGAAATGAAAGCTTCCTTAGAATTCTTAAACGTATTCTATGAGTAGGAGAATATACGCGATTTAAGTAGATAGTGTCGTAACTAGTCAGGCACTTGGCTTCAATAGACGCGCGTTATACACGTCTCTCTTTGTCTATCTATTCAGAATGTTTCTTTATCGATCTTTCAAAATGTAAATCATATTGTAACACACATAGCGTCATATATTTTTTCCCAAATTAATCAACCAATACACAAGATGAATATACATATATAAAATGGGAGAATAGAAGCAAAGAACGATGCTAATCCTATTTAACATTGCTTGATCCTACATAAAAATCTAAAATGTCATATAAAACTTCCAATATGGAGTATAATCAACAAATTACAATTGTTCTATTCGTAACAATAGGATCTGGAAGCTCACCACTTTTGCACAGACCATTAAACTGTTCCGACCAACAAGATGTGCCGTATCGAGGAACAAAACGATCCTACCGATATGAAAAATAAAAGAATATCTTTATCCGATCGATTTCCGATAAACCGGTGGCATCATCGCATAGAGAGAAAGAAAGAGAGACGCGCCAGTAAAATAATAACGAAAGAGAAACGGCTAGTCTCGCTCGTGCGAGTCTCGTAACAAGACGAGATAAAATAAGACGCGTTGCAGGTGTAAGTGTGTACGGGATAATTATTATCTCGATGGGAATTGCTCGCGTGTACGTTCGTTTTTAGTGGTGCAATTTCGTGGAGGGAGTTTGCCTGATACTACGCTCGACGGTCATATTCCCTTGATGACCTTTACTTTCACAAATGCCCGTCTAAATTACGTCCACAGTGGCATGGCATGGCAGCGCGCGGCCATTCGTTTCTTTTCCTAAACAGTAAGTTAATATTTCAGGCGAAACGCGCGCTTGGTATTCGCCACGGTGTAATTACGTTCCTCTTTTTGTTCATGACCTTCCGCGGTTTATGGTGTTCCGACGTGAAGTACGGTAGACCGTAAGTTTGTGATTTTTCCAGTTTATGCGAGAAGATACTGTTATCTACGATTTGCACGACTAATCGAACACTAAGGTATCCAGGAAGTTTTTTAGGGACTTTCTGTACGAATAAATTAGATTCTTCGAATCTCGTAATTGTACACGTTCTTCGGAATATGTTACGCGTGATTACAGGCATCGTCGAACAGTTACGGCAAGTGGTTCTCTTAGTTCGAAGCGCAAACTTTGCTGTTCGATCTATCGTACACAATTTTCATCCTCTCGAAAGATATATCTTTGTATGGAAGATCGTCGATTGGAAAAAGAACGAGACAGTTTGTTTAACCGTAATTATTTAATATTTCTAGAGGAGTGTGACGGTATTAATTTAAGCAATTAAGTCGAAATTCAGTCGCCTCAAACGAAGCGAATAAATCCATAAAATATCACTACCTTTATTTCTTTTTCCATTATGCGCAAGCTGCTTCTCTCAAATATATATTTGCACACTTCGAAGTTACTTCAGCAACGACTGACGTATATTGGCGATACGATTTCCTCGCACGTCGTTTAAAGTACGTACGTAACGCGTATCGTATCTCGAGTGTAGTTAGAAATATTTTGCAAATAATTTTCCAACAGCTATCAAATATTTGTACAGACGCATTTAAAGCGCGGCAAGCGACCTTTTTAATTTCACGCGATATTCGTTTAGCTTTTATTTCGTACGCATTTTCGTCTAAACGTTCGTTCTTCGAAATTTAGATGTAATTGCACGGTTGAGGAATAATTTTCACATTTAAAACTCGTTTGTTCGCACAACGCGTTTGCTGTCGAAACTGTTCCATCGTTAAAGGGCGAACCATATATAATCCACTTAATTTTAAGCTATCGTATACGCCATTCGGGTGTAACCAATATCGTTCCGGTTATAAATTACGCGGTTCTTCGTGCTCGTTAGCAAACAATTTACACGTTGTAACCAAGCGGCGATTTGTTTCGAACTGACTCGTTAAATAGATACATACATGCGCATATTCGGCTGATTAATTCTACCGCGGTCGAGTGCAGTATGTTCAATGTTAATTGAGATTGATGCAATCGTTCGCCTGTACAGCGTCAGTCTTAGTCGTACGCGGCTTATCCACGGATCATTTGACGGGATTCGAACCCGATCGCGTTTAGAATGATAAAGCTCGCGGCATGCGTCAAAATTAAAAACCGTTGAGCCTGGATTAATCGAACGTTTTATAAACGACGCGGCATTGCAATTTTTCTTCGTGCCACACGGTACATTAATTATAGGATATTAAAACACTAAAATTGAAATATGTTCGTAGAAAACGATGGTAATACCATAACGAATAACGTGAAATAAAAGTGGCAGAAATGGATAGGAGTTACATAAAAAAAAAAGACTTCCGTGGTCTGATCGTTGTTTCAGTATGAGGCTAAACCTTATGAACTGCGTTCATAATCCTTTCGTCTTTAATTCGCTCTTTAATCTTGTCGTTGTCTGAAACATTCGTCGATTCTCTGAATCAAACAACGAAGAAAATTATGATTAAGCGTCGCAAACAATTTAAAAACATTTATTTTACACTTTACGATTGCTTACGTCGTATCGTTGCGATGAATAAATTTATCGAAACACGATAACAAAGAAACTTCCTGTTCCTATACATCAATACGTTACGTATATCGCAATAAACATAAAACAAGAAGAATTTATGCGTGTTACCATCCAATACTGTTTACTTTCCAAGAGTTCCGTCACTTAAGAATCGAATATCGATTAATGCAAAAATGCTGATACTCCAAACCAATCCAATAAACGATGTAAGACGTTCGTGGAGCATACCGTATCTCGTTTCACACGGAACTGAAACTGCAACTTATTTATGTTTACGATATGTATCCACGAGATGGTCGTTCTTTGTACAACGAGAGTCTCAAGACACAAAGACGGAAACAATCTACGGGGCTGTCACAATGTCAGCTCTTAAACAGCTACTCGAGGAGCGGAGCTCGTTGCTCGCGACAGGATCAAAAGGCCATTTCCTTCGGGATCGTCGCAGCTTGCCTCCTTCGATCGGGTCCCGACGTCGCTTTAAGTGTATAACCGATCGGCGCGGGGCGGCAGCGTATTGCGCTTTGCGCGTGACAGTGTCGCGACGGGTACTTAAGGGCACTTCACAAGGAAACAAAGGACGTCTCAGTTCGACGAGCATTCTCCTCCTTTCGCCTCCTTTGATCAAGCTTTTTCAGCTCCAACACCACCTCCTTAAACTTCAGTGCTCAGCTAATGCTCAGGATAAAAATGATCCTACGGCTTCTCGAAGACTTACCAGGGTAACTTATGTGCTCGTTAAAAGGATCAGCTAATGAAAGGTCGAAAATTGGTGGATTTTAAAGCGAACAAAATTTCTTTTCTGTCTTCTCGATGTTCCGTGTGAAACGTAGATTTCTTGCAACGCACGTGCAAAATTTAATAAATGTTCCTTCGAATGTCTCGGAGTTTTTATAAGCGTTATTCGCTTTAAGTTTTACATACGCAATCTCGATAATTATGTTTCAATCGTAACGTTATCTTCGGGACTAGGTCAACATACGTATGTATATATTTTTATCGTTTAAAATTTTTATAGTTTCACTATACTCCTTTAGCGAAAGTATCTACTAAAAATAAGTATGAAAATGAGTGCAATGGTCCTGAGTATTCGAGGCGATAACGGCAAGACTATAAAATGATATCGTATAAGTATTTACTATTCCTAGTAGATGTATTCATTTAGTAAACAATCAGTATGTATACGCGAATTAATAATCGAAGCCAATTTACCGAATTAGTAGGTTCTGTGAAACACCTTGCCATCTAGTTACAAAAATTCGTGTTTTGCGATCTATCGCCCGAACCGAAAAATTCTACTTTTACTTATACGGAAAATTTCAGCAACGTAAAGCGCAAATCCTTCAAGGGAACGGTCTCCGGACTGCCATAAAGCATGGATTTCAATGCAATAACTTATTGAAATATTCGAGTGGGAAGTTGGTTTACGATCGAAGTTTCCATCGTGAAAGAAGTAATAAGGAAGAATTCTTAATCGAATCGTCGAAACCGTGATGAAAATTTGTAAACCGAGGGCGACGAGAATCTATGGATTTGCTTAGCTAAATCAGATTGAACTGTAGGTCGGTTCCACCGTCTCGCTTCGGGTAATCTCTCGATCGTTCACAGCACTCGAACACGTATTTAGCTGGAAGTTTTATTTGGAGTAGGGGAAAGTTTGAAACGTAAATCCACTGCTCGACCAATTCCAGCTCACCGATGTTAATTTTGATGGGGTATAGTAACATAGGAGTTGAACAAAATACGGACCGACCACGCTTTTCTCAACAGTTTCACGAAGTTAATGTAAATGGATTTCCATGGATATTTCACTTTAATTGTCAAGGATAATGTGCAATCAACGAAAGTAGAAACACGTTTGTCGGTACGAATTTATGGTCGTCGAATTTATTACGGCAATTGCTTCAAGATTGCTTTACGACTGTTGGGAAGCTGAAAGTATCGAAGACACTATTCCCAGTCTCTGGCTAAAGACGTTTAATGGATATTTAATGCACTGATCTAATTCACCATTGAACGTCTAAGTGTTTTTATATTTTTACAATTACTCTCAAAGATTTAGCCTTTTACGGTATAGACCAATGCAAATTCGAGAAAGCTATTCGATATACAAAGTACTACAAATGTCACGTTTCAAGTGTTATCATATGTAATGGAAGTTTTAATAGAAATTTCTTGTAAAAAGTTACAAGTCTGCAGTATTTGTATCTCACGTGAAAAACGTAAAAAGTCTCGACGATAAGGGAAAAGAGGAATTCCCAATTTTTCGCTGTTTTATTACTCCGTCAAAGGGTTAACGAAGTGGTGATTTCGCTCGAGACTTCGTTGATAAAAGAAAGGAAAATAAACGAATGAACTTCTGAATGAAGAATAGATAAAAAATATATGTATTCTATGCATTAGGTTGTCCGAAAAGTATCTTTCTTTTACAGACACCTCTTTTACAACGACGCATCTTTAAACAAACATGAAACCTAATCTGTCGAACGTTGTGATCTTTATCCTGATAAAACAAAATGGATCATACGTAATTCGATAAAATAATATAAAACGAAAGAAACTTTTCGGACAACCTAATAGTATCAGATTCAAGAATCAACGTATTTATGATTCTTATAAACTTGAAATCTTAGAAGGCTCGAGTAATAAGTTCTCCGATCAATTTGACTAGAATAGCTGATTCTTGATCCTACGTCTTTACTCGGAGATGTGTTCGTTGTAATTTCCGAAAAATCGGAAACAATCGCGATTCTCGATGGGATTGCGACAAAAGTAACCGAAGCTCGACTGTTCCGATCGATTCTTGGAAAGCATACGGCTAAGCGGGCCGGCGCCGACCTCGAAAACTCGAGGACAGACATAACGATCTGCCAGCTAGCGAAGCTAAGGATACGCGAAAAAGACATACACGCGTCAGCATCATTCGCATGTCCTGCACGATTCGATGCATTACATATGTATGACGAACATCTCATCCAATTCTGCCACGGTATTGCTTACAGCTATGTTCATGCATATGTAACAGGAATCTGATCGGATATTTGAAAGAAAATAGATAGCTGGACTCATAAACTGAAGTCGTGTACCACGAACCATCGAAATCTGATGTGTTTTCAAGCTCGCAAATATATTTGCAATTTCGTTTATCGAGTTGCTGAGTATGCAAGTTGTATATGCTGCGTGCAAGTTAGCGTATTATCTGTAGCGTAGTATCTTTCGCTCTAATTTGATTGATACAAGTAGCGAAATTTTACAAGCCAAAAGTTAGAAGTTAACAAAGACGGTGAGTTCTTTCGCATAATAGTAACAAGTCTGATAGTAAAACAAATAAAGTTCTACAAGTAAATTTCGCAATTTACCTGATTACGACGTAAGGTGCAAAATTGTGAAAATGTAGATGCAGTTTGTTGCTTCGTATAAAGATATTTTTCTTGCGTATTTTTCTTACTGGTATTATCAATTAGTGTAATACCGTGTGTAAGATAGCTCTGGTGTTGGTTTCCATTTAACGAGGCAATTAATCAGACATCGAACAATGACGAAGTGTAAAACGTTTCACGTGCAGACTCTTTCTCTGCGTAAATTTGCAATTACAGGAAAATAGTTTCTGTATTGAGTAAATCGGATGAACATCGTTTCACTGACTCGTTTAAATCGTCTCAAGTATCTATGTATAATACGATTCCGCTATTACGCAAATACTGTCTTGTATATCCACGAAGAATCGGAATACTCGACGAATCTACAGGAGAACGATTTATCTGTTTAATGGGCTAAAGAAGTTTGATCGAGCCTGATCATATTTTTCCTCCCTCCGCTATACCGAATCTTTCTTCCTCGAGTGGGTGTGGTTTTGCTAGATAAACGTTGAGGGAAGTTACAAGAAACTGAAATTGTATTATCACGGAAAGAATCTTTGCTTTCGCGAAGTTTTCATTTCGTATAATTTCACAATCGATAGCACGGTTAAATGGAATTTCCTATACAAAGGTTTCTCCCGCGTTTATATTAAAACCGTCGCGAGTTATCCCTTAACTCTCTGGTGCATAGTGGGCTACAAAATGTATATAGTTTTAATAAAAGTTTTATTAGTAATAGTTTGATAAAATAGTCAACCTATCTTGACGTATTGGGATAACTCGAAACACAGTGGCATATCCCAGTGATTTCGTTTTGTTACAGATACGACTAGCACGCGTTTAATGGACGTACGTTAAAAACACGTACTAATTTACATGGTACGTGTTCATAGCCCATCCAGAGTAATCGTAATTTAGGATCTTTCCTTGTCTTAAAATTCTGTGCCCCAAAGAACGAAAAGATATCGTTATTTCAATATGTAAAATTTTTATCTAGGGATACAGCTGCGATCCCAAAAATTGTACATCACCTTCGTTTCAACAAGCAGAGAGAATATCGACACGAGAAATCGTACACACGAAGAATGATTCTTTCATGCCGTCCTTAAATTTAATACTACTGCGATTCCCGACCTTTTTACGAGATTTTTTATGTTCTGAGAATATCTGTACCATAAATCTGAAGCGAGAAAACACGCGCACCTAAGAATAACAATTTTTGTTCACCTTGCTCCAACTGAAGAAGTTTTCCAACGATAGAAAGATGCAATTCGACCGAAGATGATCCGCAAAGCATAGGAGGGTTAGGACGATTTTGAACGACAGAAGAACGCAATTAGAACGAAAATAGGCAAATAAAAAAGCAACTGAAATAATATGCACGTACGATGCGACATTCGTATTTCGCGACGATTTAAGAAAGCTTCGCCTGATATCGTTGAAAAATTTGTCTCGCAGGACGAAGTAGCGAGCCAGGATACGGCGTTCTCTCGGGACTCGATCCGGGATGGGTCGTGTACGTACACGTGTAACGCAGGTAAATGCCTCGCGTGGGAATTGCGCGAGTTCTTATATCGGGTCTGGCGTCGACGACGTCGTCCGTAAAGAACCCTTCATGCCGGCCGTTCCCCAGAGTCGCCGTTCGTTCTTTCATCCCTCGACCAGGAAACTATAACTCAACTGTGTCCGAACGGGCAGTTTCGCCTTGTTTTCCCTGTGTTGTTTCGCGCTCGGCCCGGCAGAGAAACGTTGCGGACGTCGTTTGATAAATCGAGCTAGACGAAAATTACAAGTTTCGCGAGGACGCAGCCGCTTGATAAATAGCGCGTGCTCTCTGCTCCAGCGAAATTAACAGTTGCACGAGCGTGGAAACAGGCGAGGAAAAATGAAGAAACAGTCATCTCCGACGAAGGTGTTGGAAGAACTTTCGTTTCGTTTTGCGTAAAATCGAAGGGATCGTTGCCGAGGAAAGGGCGAAGAGCGATGAATTGCGGGGATGTTCGGGGCCTCGCGATGCATTCGCCAAGTCGAACGCTGCTTTTCAGACGGTGAATGTTTTCTGTGGCACCCTTGGGAAACTAACGCGGACACTTTGAAATCAGTTGCGCGATAGAAATTCACGTGGGAGCCGGTGAAATTTACGGTGTCACTTAAAAATGGAAATTGATACCGGCTGTGAAGTCGGACACGTCAAACGAATGGTATAAAGTTCGTTAACTTGTGCCCGACCTTATGAAACCTTTGCTACGTTCGTGCATTGAATTCTCGTCATTATCAAAGTTTATATCGTAGTTGGGAAGTATCGAATTGGGTAGAACGTAAGTATATTAAATTTTGCAAAGTTTCATCCTCAACCGGTACTATTGGCTAAGTTATGCTTAATGATTTAGGTTAGGCGGTTACTTAATTTCAGAACGCTTGATTTCATTCTGAATTCTGCATTTTATGCGATAAGGGTCATTAATTGTCGGTGAAGATCTGTTTTCATTAATCCAGTTTAAACGTAATACAAACTAATGTAGTCACGTGTAAACGAACGAGATTTAATTGAGATTTAACCATGCAATATTACATCTATCCGGAATCCCATTAACATCATCCTGGCAACAGAATACTTTATCCCATAAATTTCTGACTCTAAATAATATCGTATATTCCAAATGTTTTTTTTTACGTTGTATTATATTTATATTAATTTACGTGTATCATATTTTTTGATATTTCTATGTTATACTTATATTCGTTATAGTTATACTCGCCTTACATATATTTGCATCTTTAGACGTCTCATAAACGAATACACACGGACGGTCTAACTTGAAACTAATCGTCGTCGGGATTACCAGGATCGATTCGAAGCCTTGGGATATTCAAACACGTGTACGATAAAACTCGATGATTTTAAGTTCGATGTCACAATTCATAAGATATTTCACGATCCAGTCGTCGGTCAACGTTTTCTTTTTCGCGGTGAACCCGGGTAGAGATCTCAGAAACGTGAAGGTACGCGATTCTATCTTAAAGAATGCCTTTGCGAGCAGCAAGGATTTGCTGCTCGAGCAGAAGAACCATTTTCTTTCGGTTGATAGCACCCTCTCAGGTCATAGATATCCTCGGTGAATTTTCTATCCGAGTGTCTTTCATGGTCTCCCAAGGGTCGTTTGTAGCGTACCTCGACAGGGGATTTTATGAAATCGGTTAAATTAACTTTCGATTACGATAGCCACTTATAGCTTTGCGGTAGTAATTGATCTCTTTCGAGTTCACGTGCAAAATTCTGCTCTCCTTAATAGTTCTTCTAACGACCGCAATCTAGATTATCATTAAAATTCAAAAAGATTAAACTTAAGGATCACGAGAAGATCCTTCAAGTTTAGTAATACGAAACGAAAATTATCAAACAAATACGGTGCATTTTAAAAATAAGAAACATTGCGCTTTAAAATTTTATAGCAGCGAGAAGGTAACTGTAGTAGATCTCCGTTAACTCATGGCTGGTTAACCATTATAAAAAGAGATGATTTTATTAAGAAGCGTATAATCGCTGAAAAATCAAAAACTAAAAATTCGAAACAGAAACAAAAAATCACAAACTGGAGAATTAAAACGTTCTATACGCTTTACATACTTGTTTTGCGTCCAAGTAAAGGTCCACTAATATGCTAGTAAAACGAGTTTACGTTTCGGATATGTAATATAGAATTCTGGCCGACGTCAGAATTTCACCGAAGGAAAATGTTCAGTCGCAGCTGCCAGTGAAACATATGAAATACCAAAATCACGTTGAATTTTCGGAGAACTCGATTTGAATTGTATGAAGCGCCGAATCGAGAATTTGTCGGAACACGCGAGACTCTTGAGAATCTGTGTCAACGATACATTCTGTGAAACTGTAACAATCCAGTCGTATTTCCACAAACATTCTATTTCGCATAGATTAGCGTAATTCGTAGAATTGTTGCATTCACGAGGGAAATGCAATTTACGTTGCGATTTCCTATGACACGGTATATAGCCAACTATAAGAGGTTCAGTTACGCGATTTCACTGTTTCTTTGAATTTCATTCTTTGCCTTCGTTTGCTCGTTTATATATTCTAGGATTTTATTTATTATTTAGAATGGATTAAACAGGTGTTTGTTAAACAGAAAACTATGCTTATTTAACTAAATACAATAATGTGCTATAACTAAGACAACTAAATATTAATTTGCAACTCTCGTTACCGCAGTTCCGACACTCTCTTTTCACGCAGACCACACTCCTCGACAACGCTGACAACACTCTCTGACTTCTCGACTCATACTGACTGTAATTCGTCTTTCTCCCTTAGCATCCCCTTTGTCTTTTCTCATAGCCCCACCACGTACGTGTTCCGCAACCGTCCGCGATTATAATCATTTTCCGCGTAACTATTCGACCAAAGGACAGACAACACATTGATGGGCCTGTCGGTACTTAGCCTTTCTCGCGACATTGTTTATGGTTCACCCGATATTTCGCAGACCATCGTCTACGATACTACAATATTATATTTATTTGCTATCACTATTCTAGACTTTGATATAAAATATTCTATATTTTTACATGATAAAACCTACGTGTTAACGATTTTTGCCGCTTAAATACAAGACATAAAGCAGAGTTAAATGTTCTAACTTAAAAATCACCGTAGCCACCAATAAATGATTAACACGCACTTAATTATATTTTAAAGAAGATTTCAAACAGTTAAAAGTATCTAATTATTTAACTTTTCTATTTATTTACGCGTAAATTTTACTTCTCGCTCGGAATACTCTTTTCTGGTCGAGAATTTTATAAAATAATTATATAGGATCAGTAATATCTCTCTGTTGATTCGACAAATATTGAAATATAGAAAATACGATAACGACTTGCCCCGTAGTAATTAAAAAAATTACAAAATTACCGCGTTGCCAGAACGTTCAACGTACTTTTTTTTATAATATACAGGGAACGCTTGCAACAGAATTCGTTTCAGCGAAATTGCCGAAACTCAATCGCTCGGAAAATTAGGAATATTTGTCTAAATGAGAATTAATCCACGTCGGCAGGTCGTTCGTGTGCAGGTCGATACTTTGACAATCGCCACTAATTGGTCACCGGAACAATCCAAACGATTTTTAACGAGTACCGTTGATTAAAACGCTTTTGAATAATCCGGGTTAACCGAGGCGCTAGATCCATGCCATTAGGTTTGCCCATCCATCAGGCCTCCGGATGCAGGTTTTCGCGGGTACCTGGTTACGGAACAAATTAATGACCATCGAATTTGCAATATCCCGGCTAGCGCTGCTACGAATTTATACACGCACACTCCACTAAGCATCGATATGCGTCGATCTGCAGCAGCCAACAGCGAATTGTTTCTTTTATTTGTTCAGTGGGACTGTTTCGCTTGTTAAACTTTCCTCGCTTTAAACGATCTACGTCTCTCTTATAGGAAATTTAAATAATTCTAGCTTTTATCATCGAATCTTCTTCTTTTTGTATGTTTCCAATATCTCGGTTGCAAGATTTGAAAGAAACTTGAAAAATTGAATTTGCGAAAGTTTTTAAGTTACAAACTTCTTAAAGGGAGTAGATACAGTGATCCAGAAAAGCGTTCGAACACGCGCCGTGGGAACTCTCTTTTATGGAAAGTTCGCTAGTCATAACGAGACACGATTATCACGATTATATCGGCAAGGCTGAAAATAAACTGCAAAATGTAAAAGTGCGTGATGATTATTGCAATTCGCCTGTTATTTACGTTCATAAACCTCGATATAATTAGCGACGATGCTTTTAACACTAATTATATGCTCGAGGCGACTATTCATGCTGTATTAAATATTTATGTTTCTTCTATGAAATTGACGATGTACGTCTTGTAATTTCTATGTACGTTTCAAGATTCCTTAGTAATTTTATCTTATTATGATAATCTTGTCTCGATGCAGACTCAACGGAGATCCAAAACGTTTTACTTAGTGAAATAGTATAAGTTATATAGATTATAGTTATACCTATAAGTATATAGTATAAGTACAAGTTCAGATATTTCACGAATCTATGTACGTATAATATTTTTCGAATTAGTCGGTGAACGATCAAATGTAAAGTGACGTAGATATTAAATCACCGTGTGGAAGAACCGTGAATAAACTTACATTGCGCGTATAAAGGATCACTCCGAGAGTTTTGCTTCTTAGTCAATAATAAACAACGCGATTTGAGCAATAGTTTCCGCTTAATCGCGTCGAGTCATCGCTGCCTCGTCCATTTTCTAGCATCGCCATCTTCAATGACTGGACTCTATCCAAGAGAATGCACAGCGAATGTTGTCGCAATAATGCACGTTGGCGCACATTAGCGTGAATACGCAATTCATGGTTTGCTAATCAAAGAGGAAATTATTAAAATCGACCAGAAATATCGCTTTGTATCAATTATCTTGTTCCGCGTGTACTTAACTCGCGTCAAAACTTTATTCGTCTTTCGAAGCGAAAATTTATGAAATCCTATTTGTTTTCATGAATCCTAAGCTCTACGTACGTGAAGAGAGATAAGATCTTTTTATTAGCATCGTAAAAAGTGAAATTACCACGTTTTACATGCTAACGGCACGTTGTTTCTCCTCAAGTGACGTCGAACGGGGGTAGTTTTTAGGATGACGCTGGCAAACGAGCGTGCAGTGTACAATAGACCCGACGCGATAATGTTGCGGCACATCGTCGCTTGCACCGATGCACACGTGCAGTCTAGCGATACGATTTGTATTGTGCGACTGCAATTCCGCGTGGCTCGTGATGACACCCGCATTGAAAACTACCGATGCCCGTTGTAAATTATCCTCTAATATTCGTCAGACGCTTCAACAGTATCCTATCGCGGGGTTCTTCCTCGTGATTTAGCGCATCGAACAGTTACCAGGTAGTAAAATCTTATTAAAAGATAATCTTCAAATGTAATATTTTGATAAATTACGAATTGAACTGATTTTCATTTTCTCTTGTAATGTAAAACTGTTAGTACGATGAAACGAGCCGCGGAAACGATTGCAAAGTAAACGAAACCGTAGGAAATTGTAAACCAAGTAATAACTAATACGGTATATACTTCGTTTTTACGTTCAACATTTATGTTTATATTTAATTCGTATTTTATATTTTATACGCTATATTTCGACAATAAGGTAAAATCCACTGTCGTTTTGTTCCTTCGATAAGGATAAGAAATTCGCGATAAATTTGCTATCTCGATAACAATATTTAATAAAAATGTAGCCGGTAACGTAATATTCGTATAGGTAAACAGTACCGTAATTATTCATAATTATTTAAACGATAGAGAGTAAAGTTGCCTCGCTTTATTGATTTACCATTACAAAGCAATTTTATACGATATACGATATTTATTATCCATTTTATACCTAAAGTTATTTTTGAATGATGAGCAAAAGTATCGGTGCAAATCAGCTTCTCTCGTAAAATTCTCTGCAAATTCGTCAAAATATTTTTGCTCGTTAATGTAACGCACGTATATTTATAAGCTTTTACAGTCACCGTATATACCTAATACCTCGTATACGATGGAATATTATTAATTATCGCGATTATTTCGGTTCAGGTTCTGCCAAATTTTATCAAATTTCTCAGATAAGCATATTTTCAAAGAAAATTCCACGGTCGGAATTTGAAGTACTCGTTATGATATTCACTGTATGCCAGTTATTTCTGATGAAACATCAGCACGGGTTTGCTTTCACGCGTGTGCACCCTCTAATCCGATGTCGCGCTCAAGCGAATTCCAAGCGCGGAGACGCAAATCGAATTACGTCCAATTACTTTTTAATCGTGTTCGCGACTTCATCGGCTTTCAGCGATGCATTGCCTCGCGCTGTGTTTTCACCTGCGCGTACGTACATGTATGTATAATGTATATTCATAGAGACCTGGCCGAAACTTCAGGTGGAAACTCTCTCAGCCGTTAAACCGGTTTGAATAAAAAGCTTTTGTGAAAAGTCCATGGCTACGAGTGATAATTAAATGAACAAACTGTATTTGACTTCTCTCCAGTCTTTACTAAATCGTAAAAATCGTCACGAAACATGTCGAGCAATGCGAGCGATTTAATTGGAAATGGGTTCGATAGATCGTGCGGGTTTGAAGAATTTAGTTCGCGGAAGTGTGAAATGATTGCAAGTGCAACCGGAATATTTAAACGGTATCTTTCAAGTGAATGTTGGAATCAGAATTTCTGAAATTCTGTGAATTTAAGTGGCGTAGAAATTCGGGGAAAATAGTCAAACTTATTAAGTTATTCGCTAATTGTAAGTATGTAGTATAAGTATCTCTTTCTTTTAGAAAAATTGCAATTAAAAAAACTTTTTTTATTTCCACCTATTAGTCGTCGGTAAATTCCTTGTACAGTTGTTTCTAACTTTTTGGCAATTGTTTGTAAAATTTTCTTTCTGTAAAATCTTTTGTCAAGGAATAGTTTATGATCTTCGTGATGTTTTTGATCTTTTGGAGCAGCGAAAAAATGAAAGTTATATGGAAGTGATATATAACGAATTTTGAATCGTTATGTTCCAAAGAACACCGAATATTACGGAGGAAAACACGCATTTAATATCAAATATTCCATTGAATTCCATCAACTACAGCGAGTAATCAAAATGGAAAAAAGACAAACACTGGAACTCGGTGAGAGTTCTCCGTTTCTCCAAAATCTCCTCGCATCTCAACCGTAAATAAAACTTATAACTCAAAACGTTTCCAAGGTTCGTTCAAACAAATTCATCTAATGAAATCCACAAAAACAAAGGCGTCCCTCTTTTAACCCGACTGCAAATAGTCTCCCTTTTTAATAAAGATAATTCCGCTATAAAACGGTCAGTTCCTTCGAAAAACCGCGTAAACCAAGCACGGAGTATCATGCGCGTGTTCGTGAACTCTGAAAGTTCTCCGAAGGGAACCACGTTCGACTTTCTCGAGAGCTCTCCTGCGGTCATTCGATATTCCAACCTATTTTCGCAAGAGAGAGAGAGAGAGAGAGAGAATGGAATTTTGTGTAAAACGTTCATCGCTTAAAATACACCACCCAATCTCACTCGTGGCTTTTCTCGGTAAAAATAAGCGTGCCAAGGGTTGCATTCGCGTAACATCGAGCCGTTGTTTATTCAGTGCTCGTGTCCCCTTTAGACCATAGAATTTCGCGAGAAATTTCAAGATTATCGCTATCACGAGAAGGGAAAACGTCGCTTCCCGACTTTTGAATATTCCGGCATATTTCCTCGTAACCATCGTGCGACGCGCGCCATTTTCCCTGCGAAAGCGCCTTTTCGTGTTATGGCCGACCGAATAGCGTGGAAGACATCGAGGGTTCTTAGAATTCGCGAAACGTAATAAAGGCGCTATTCCATCCGTTGTCTCCTGGTCCCGTGACTTTTCTCTCGCGACCTTTACTCTCTGTTTTATATCTTCTAAAAATTACAATGGCCGTAAAGTCACCTCTGCCGTTAACGTTATTTCACGTTACACAGCCACCTTTTCCTTCCGGCCTTTCAGTGGCCGCACTCTTTTCTACCTTAATCAGCCAGAGTTCTAAATACCGGTCGTAAAGTTTCAAACAGCGAGTAGGAATTATCTAGCATCTTTTTTATGATCAAGTTTTAAGCGATCCTGCTTTTCATAGCGCCTCGCTTGCGCCTCTATCGGTTTTGTTATTTCGGAGATGTTTTATACGGAATGCAGTCTGACATTTTATGGTGCCTTTTGGTCGCCGATTCTTCGTATTTTAAGGGAGAAAAATGCATTCTCGAATACTTGCGGAGAGAATAATCTATTTATTACAAGCTACTCTTCCTTTTCCCATGTCACTCGGTTTTACTTGCAAGTTGTTTGATAACAGTTACGTGCTAATCGAAGTAACTAAAGCACGTTATCTTGTGTCGTTATTGCGATGTACACACTGTCTCATGGTTAATCAAACCTAACCCCATTCATGGTTTACTTGCAAAGTATAAGCTACAAGATAGCAGAATTGTGGTATCGACGAATCGACGGATTAAAGCGATGCGTATGATGTCTCTTTTTCTGCTTCTTCTCGACCTTTAATTCTGTACACTTCTAAATTCGAATGGAATTTCTTGTTGCATCTTCTCTTTCACGTTGCGTCATCATACTGCGTGTTACAACACACACATTCCGGCTCGAAAGTCTTAGGACATCTGTTATTAGTAACAAATCTTTGATACTTTGTATAGATTACGTACATTACGACATCTTTTTCATCGTTTATACATTTTAACAGTATACCATCGTACAAACTATCGAGTTAAATATATAGTTATATAAATGCACAAAGAATATTTTTCAGCTTTCGACAAAATGAAATAGCAGTTATAACACATCAATCTACGTACACTTTGATTATCCAGCTTAAGATCATCCGAGAACTGATTTCACGATTCAACGTTCAAATTGAAATCTTTTTCGTTCTTCGTTAAGTTAAGATTACTACATGTTGAGGTTATTAAATGTATGAACAGAGGAACGCGTGGATAAATTGTAAAGTAGAAAATATATTTCAATACGAAAGTGTAAGTACAGGTAGGAATATAATTTGAGCTGGTCCCGATCCGCACGCTAGCGATGTTACCCTATAACTGAAAGCTCCGAAGCCATCGTCGCCTGTCTACTGTCTATGGTCTGCCTTCGTCCCAGTCTATTGTCTATACGCTGTCGATGGCTTCAGTGCTTGAGAAAACTAAAAAGACCAGATGTAAAGTTTTCTTAGAAGTGGTGACCGCTTCAACGCTGCGTATGCTAAATTAAATTGCATTGAATATATTCGGTTGGCAACTAAGTTTTGTCATTACCACCTAATGACAAAACCCGCAGTCATTTAGTTTCCGACCTAATACATCGCTTAATGTTCAAAATTACACGCGCCATGTTTTCCCTAGGTGCACGACGCCCGTGTTTTAAATTTTCCAGTGTATCGCGACAGAGTGTATACGGATAATCTATTTTCGTTGCGCGGCACGAGTTATGAAGCTGTATTTTATTGCGCCACGGAAAAATTGAATTCCGCGATAACTTTGAACAGCAATATCGGATTATAAATTGCCGTAAATCACCGGGCCAAATCGCGATACTTTCGTAACGATTACAATTAATAGCTTGCGCGCGTATGTCGTTGGTATTACGGAAAATTTTGTCGTAATCATGCGACTGATTTATGGGAACGCGATGAAACTTTCGCTCTAGACTTCTCCAATTTACAAAGGTTTTGGAATATCGTGGAAATGTTAATCGTTTCTGGCTGAGATCGTACAATTTATCCAGAGACTCTGCCGATATGATTTTGCAGATGCTTAACATTTTCAGGCAGCTATTTGTTGCTTCGTTGAATTTGAAATATGAGAACTTCGATATCAATGGCGCAGGAATTTCAATGACTTTGTTTAAAAATGTAGAAGATTCGAAAGTTTGGACTTCGAGGACTCGAGATTCAACAAGATCTAAATTCTGTAGTTACGTCGTATCTAAACTTTTATCTCTTGTACCAAGATTGTGGGTGACTTGGTGCAAAGCCTCAAGATTCAGTAAGTTCAAAATTTTGGAGCTACGTGATATCGAATGAAGCTTTTTTTTTAAATTATAGAAATAAGAAATTGATACAAACGTTTACTGCGAGCAGTTCATAGTACAATACCAGAAATTTAAGGAAAAATCGAATATGTAAGTGCTTAGGTACATTGAGATTAGCACGTAGAAAGAAAATCTATGGATTTTCTATCAGTGAAAAGTTTGGGTGTATTTAATCCGAATTGAGCGACAAGGATTATAAAATGAAGGGAAAAGGAGTACGAAGTGTATATTGCGTGGAGAGTTTCATGGATCGGAATTCAGTTTCATGAATGGAACTGAGAGTAACAGTTATTTGAGAGTGAAAGCAATCTGTTGTAGAGTGATTTTGTGCCCGGGAATTTTCTATTATCGAAATGCGTAGTATTCTATGAAACTGATACTTGAAAAATAAAACGTTTCGCAAATTCCCATCGCTATTCAAAACCATTGCAAAAACCATTTATCAAAAGTACAAATACCGTATTAACACGATTAAACTACAAGTTTATGTACTCGTGTACAGTGACAAAAAATAGAGAATATCCTGTAACTCGAGTTTGCTGTAATTATCAGCCGGAACGATACGTACAGCGTTTCAGACACAAACGGATTCTTCCATCTATTCTAGTCCGGCAACTAAGATTATTAATTGCAGTTCCTAAACACGAATCAACCGCCATGACAAAACCCAAAACGATCCGATATCGTTACCGTGACGACCAAGATTTGTGGCGAATGGTCCGTGATCGAACCGTGACCGTAGTCTGACTAAAATGTACCTATAAATCAACCCTTAACAGGCGTCATTTGCTTAGAAACGAGGACGCTAGAGGCTGTTAGCCTGTTCGAGTACCGACCAAACGAAGGTCGTGTCGTTTACAGCCGATATAAACTTCCATTTGGTGGAGAGCTGTACGAGGTTTGCACAGACACGGAACATCCTCACAATTCCTAAGGTATTATAGGTGATAATTTCGCGAATTTCCAGTTCGTTAATAGACGTGTGCTCGACGATAGTATCTGGTGATTCCTTTCTCTCTGTCTCTCTTCCTCTCTCTTACTCTGTAACTCTCACTCTCTCTTTCCCTTTCTCTTTAGGTCGATGGTTTTCAACTAATGGATTCAACGTGGATTCGCATGCATTTCGTGACACGTCGTCGGCAGAGTGCTGAAGCTATGTACGTCTCTACATGCTTTCTCCATCGGTTTATCGGTAATTTAATTATGTCGTATAGCAACCACACAGTAGCAGCAGCATCACGCAGTGTCGTAATTACTATCTCGTCCCTAATAACGTCGGATAATGCCCCGCCACTGACTCTACGACACGTACAAGTTAGTCTGTAAATTAGAGACGTCCTTTCGCCTCGCCTCGTATTCCTGATTTATCGTACGTAGCCTTGCCGTTATCGTTTCCTGCACACACCCTCCACGTCTTAAGAAATCGTGATTCAACGTGACTCCGATATCAAACGGTCCCCTTCTCTCATCCGGAATAATTTTGCCTTCGTCCGTGAAACCTTTATCTTTCGAGTTACAGACTTGTTCGAAAAATATCAAAACGTAGAAATATTTCTGTATCCTGCGCATTTCATATTTCTTCCTATGAAACGGATATTTTTCATTCCGTAAATAACAAAATACTTGTACCTTTCATTTCTAAATTGTTGTATAAAATTTATCTTCGATTGATATTTTCAGAAATATTAAAATTACTATGGAAGCAACGAAAAGTAATAACGTAGCAATTGCAACGATTGAACGCAACGATTGAAACGCATAAACGATTTAATCGAAACTGCCTTCGATATCTTAAATTGAGAATCATAATACGCTTCGTTAACGATAGTACAATTAATAACTAAGAACAGGAGATTGAAGATTATCAAACATCCATAGAAAAAGAGAACGTAATTTTGTTCGACTGACAGAATTTTCATCTCTTTTGCCTCGGCGTAGAGAAGATCGGGAAACCGGGTTTTACAATGCGCGCTCTGTTTTTCAATTAAAGGAATATTGCATTTCTAGCCGCGGCGATTAAATGTGAAATTACAGGCAGCTGCTTTCCGTCGCGCACGACAGATTTTAATTTTTTCTTTCGATTTTAATTTCGATAGGAATTTACGAACGCTCTAGAGCGTTGATCCAGTCGAAAGTTTTTAGAAATAAATGTCACGGATAATTGATTCTTAAGAGGATCGAGGCGAATCTCTTGCCCGAATATTTGTCCACCGATACTTTGCGCAATAAGAAACGCACGATGTTAAATGGACAAGAACCCTCGTAAATAGTTGCACGACCTGAGTTGCGAACATCTCATCGGTCAGTCATTTTTAGAAGAAAGAAAAGTATCTTTTCATCGATCGTTAGTATCTTTTCTAAACATTGTTTCTCTCTCTCTTTCTCTCTTTTTAATCTTCTTTTCTGGCTAATCTGTTCACTTATTTGGATTCAAACGAGCAAAATCTTTATTATTAAATTTATTTGCAATAAACTCATAAAAACAATATTAAATTTATTTGTAATATTGTTTATATGAGTTGCGATATAAAATCAGACTTGCGCGATAGATTTCTATTTTCAGAAATTCATTGTATCTCGACAATAGAATAAAATTGTAGAATAACAGGAAACTTTTAATGTTACGCGAAGGCAATAACAATTTACAGTGAAATATTAAACGAACACACCCAGCCATTTCTCTCTAAGTTGCCAAGCGAATACCTTTCTTTTAAATATAAAGGAACAGAAAGGACGTAATCACAGTTTACGATCCGATGCATTTTTATTCGAGCTGCTCCATCAATTGCAAAACGAGTCTCTATACGCGGGTTAAAATGTTGCGAGTTTTTGCGCGGTCTTGTCTTTAATTTAGTCGAGTAATTTTCCAATAAAAAAAGCATCAAAGTTTTCCGAGCGGTTGGTCGAAATTAATTAATGGTTTCATTAAGAAATGAATATTTTGAAGAAACTAGAAGCAAAGAAATTGTATCGCAGTTTGACCGTTTCTCCTCCAAGTAATTTCATTAATTCAATCTCTCGTTTTCTGCCTCTGAAATTCACCAACGAAGGTGTATCGAGGTGTCTGAGTTTTCTCTGTTCGCGATTATTTTCACCATAGTTCGTATTACATTCTCGTCTCGTTTTGCGATTCGCTGCGTAGCTAACAACTTTGAAATCAATAACCGTAAATATTATGTTTCGTTATTGATTAAAGAAAAAGGAAGAAATTATTAAAGTTCATTTAATAGGGAAAACGAAAAGCACGCTTTTGTTTGCACCTGAGGTCAAAAATCTAAAGAATTTCGATGGTAGAAAACTAACGATTTCTTTTTAAAAGTAAATCATTCGTCGGGGAATGAAGTCACGTTCACGCGTGTAAAATAAAACGCTGAGAAACCAGAAGGATTTCCTTCCGAAGAAAAGCAATTACAGTTTCCTCTATTCGCAAGTATCACAGTCGAATTGGAAAATCGAACGAGTAGGCGGGCAGATTATTCCACGGATGGAACGAAATTTTCGGAAATGAATTTGATTAGCGACTAATCTAAATTCAACCGGGTTACGGATAATAGAAATCGCGAGCAATGCGATCTCTGGCGACTTTTTGAAATTGAGTTGCTGATGCAGATTAGAATGAATTACTCGTTTAACCAACGCTTCGTGGTAATTACGGAAGTTATTAGGGGAAAGAAAAATCAGTTATTCCCATTCCCGCTTATTTCCATTAAAAAAGTAATATTGGCTTCAAGAGGATAAGAGAGTTTACGTACGATTTGTCGAATGAAAGAAAAAGAAACTTAGAATAATTAAAATAACCAAAGCAATTAAACTTTCGAAGAATCAAGTTTAGAAAGGTCACTAAAGCAATTATTTCTCAGATCAAAAGTTAAACTCGCTTTTCAAATATTAATTTGATGATCCTTCGACTTTATGAACAGCGTAGGTTGTGCAATAATTGGTAGTTTAACAAGATCGATCAAAGTTGCGCATTTCTAAAAAAACTTTCTCGGCAAAATAAAAGTTTGCCGAACGCGATTAATTCGTATTTTTTAATTGTGTAATTATATGTATTGCATCGACACGAATGAAATTGTTACAGCTAAATCGCTGGAATCTTAAATTTCCACATAGATATATTTGCATAAACAATTTCCAGAAATTGTTTATCTTTCCCACGATCGATATGAATGGAAGCAAAAGGAAGAAATTGAAACCGTTTACGTGCCGCAGTCGTAAAATTAAAACGCGCGGAATTTATAGCATAGAATAATTTTGGCCGCGTGGAGTTCTTATGAATTTTTCAAGAGCGCAACGAAGCTCTATGCATATGGAACGAAGCTCAAATCGCCGTGAGGAATGTTTAAAGGTCATTCCCTTAATTTCTGCTTAATTAAACGAGTTCCAACGACGCAGGGATAAACGCTGACAAAATCTTGACAATCAGAGCCACGTTTCGACCAACTTGCCCTAAATTTTCTATTTCAGCCTGGTTTCGTGCTCCCAATTTTTGGAACTTTCAACAGGATGTACGAAATTTCAAGTATATAAAGGAGAATATTATTTAAATCCGATATTTCGAATTGCATATCGATAAAAAGCTGGTTTAACTACATCTTTCATCATGACAGAACGATACAAATGAAACAAAGTTCAACATACTCGTTTCATCTAAATGTTTTCGACGTTTTGTTGGAATAATCGACACGAAAGATCGCGAATTCTATCATAAATATATTTACAAAACTTGTAGCTTACTTTTGAAACCTAATTTTAATCGAAATATTCGTCGAGGAAGTGGTAAATATTCGATATTTACGAAAAATTTAATAAACAAAGTTTATGTTTAATTTTAATATTTAAAATCCTCTAGAAATCGGCCACTCGCGTCAAATCCTCTTCATGATTGGATTAAAAGCTGTTGACGAAATTTATATGAAAGAATGTCGAGGTTTTCCTATAATGAACACGCTTTAATTACGCTTTGATATTCAGTATAATTATACGGAGTTTTAACCACGTAGCAACAAAAAGGCCGCGATTCAGGAAATCCTTTAAACGAAAACACGTCAAAGAAAAATTAGCATGAAAAACCAATACTTTCGTGCCGTAAAGAACAGCGAAAAAACGACGCACGCATAAATTTACAATGTTTTGTGGGTGAGCGGAATAAACGAAGACCTCGAGATTTTCTGGAATTTTTGCCAAAGGTTCGCAATGGAATATAGAACAAGAACTTCATATCGCGCGGGTTTCCCGCGAAATGAAAGAGCAGGAATTAAATCCGTGAAACGACACATGTAGGAGTGGATTTCCGGTATGTAATACCCGAGTTATTCTATGTCAGCGGTCATGGAATTGTTGGTATTTTTGTCAGAGGACGATCCAGCTTTCGGTTAACGATACAGCTATGAAACGAGCATGTGGGATTATGAGAAAGAATTGGCCTTTTGTTTAGGATAACCTGCTCTCAAAATGCATTTGCATTACAGTACGAATATAATCTTGATACGTTACAGTCTACGAATTAATTGGTGCGCGTATATAATTAATTTTATGGCAAAATTATAATGTCATAATCATAAAGTTACTTTGCAATTTTTATGACAAATTTTAAAGATAAATTTTTATGAGCGCAATTAAAGAAACTTTTTCTACGTTATGGACACTGTATATTGTACAGTTTTGCACATTTAAATTGTACCACGAGTGAGTAAACATTCGCAGACTAATAATTAATAGAATATGCATATAATCACTTCTATGGTAAATTATGATTTAACATGCAAATCCAAGGCTCTAACGGGTGAATCATATTCAAACTCCGTATAGAGACTACGAGTGGGTGCGTATTTGCATCGGAACAACATACTGAACTTAATTTTTCCACCGTATACCTCTTCACGTGTATGACACGAATAGAACGGATTCATCGTGCGTATATTACAAAATTGAAATTTAATTGGCTATTAAAAGTTCTGTAGCTAGATAAGTTCGTTCGCCTCTAAATTATTATAGAAATGCAAAGGAGGGCGCTATACAAAAATCACTACACAATATTCGAACAAAGTACAGATATCATTACATTTACAATATTTACATTACAATATCATAACATTTTAAAAATAGGTGACAATTCACGAAGAACTTTTGAACGATTCAAGAGAAAGGCAAAAACATATATCCAATTTGAAAAGTAGATAAAAAGGTAATTTGCCTGCGAAAGATCAACTCTGCGAGATCCTGTCTCATATTTCTTCCACATCAACGTCGAGTTTCGTTTACGTCCTTCTTGTTTTAACGTGTGGCGGCAGTCGACAGCAATCATTGTTGGACAACGGCAGCGCAGTGGTTAGCGGCTTAGGTTACGAACGTTCGGGACTCGGGTTTAAATCCCGGTACCCGTAGTCCGATTTTTCTTCCACAATTCTTAAATGAGAAGAAAAGCAGCAGTACCCTAGCAGCGACCTCTACACCAGCAGCGGAACCTATCTCGGCCTCTACACCAGCAGTAGCACTATCTCCACGTCAAACGATTATTTAGAAAATTATTTAATGGTTTTATCTCATGATAAACCAGAATACATATATATACGTAGCATCACAAATACATGATAGCAGGCACATTCGAAATGAACCAGCGACTTGTCCCTTCGTGTACCATTGTATCAGTTAGGCCGATAAATTACATCTCCGTTTATTGTGCGATTCTATTGAAACGGATATCGTGGATGTTCTTCGGCTACTGGCGTATATGCATATGTATTTAAATGAAGCTTAGCGTTTCAGAGTTACGTAATAAACAGAGGTAATGTAGTGTCCCCGGGCAACATAATACCGTTCGAGGAACATCATATAGACATCCTGGACGGTTAGACGGACAATAGGGCATCTCGTGGACATTCTGTAAACGTTTGGGACACTTAGCCGAACAATGGAATGCCCAGGTCGCTTCCTGAGGACCTTCGTGAACCTGCGCAAGCAGTCTAGGATCAACGTGAAGAATTCGCCTCGAGCAAATAGTTTACAGAGGAAACCAAACTGCATGCAAACTCGATGTACAATTCCTGTGTTTACGGGGCTTGGAAACTGATCGTTTGTATAATTCGGTTGCTATTGTGTAACCGGAGGATTTATGATTTATTCGAACACACGGAAGGGTGAACTCGAGTAACTTGTCGAAAGATCGAGAGGAACTGACGATCGCAAGGTTGTCGAGTTCCGCTGAAACTTTTCCATAATATACAAATCGCATGAATTTGCGTTTAATAAAATTATAAGATTCTATATTTGCATTGCTCTAATATTGTCTTATTTGGCAGCGTAAAATCCGCCTACCGTCGTTCTATTTTGTTTCTATTCTACTGTACACAGTGAAAGTAACAGGAAATAAGATCTTCGTCTGGTATACGATCAATATTTGTTGTACAATTTACGTTGTTACAGTAGCATGGTATAATTCGAGTACAGTGTATCGTACTTTTATCTAATAAGCAATTTCATATGAAATAAAAATAATTATAAAGATAACCGAATGAAATTCTAAATTTCTAGATGCTCCGTTCCTTCCTCGAATAACGCTGAACGCTGTGGAACGTGGAATCTATTATTATTCGAAATATTCACAAAATTTTCATATCGAATGACCGCACGAGATTACAACAAATTTTGCTTATCTCGAGATGAATATTCTTCGATATAAGAAGCTCAAAGAAACATTTCCTTTTGGACGGCGTACTCGGTTAAACGAACCGGAATCGTCAAAACGTTCATAATAGGACGGAATGTCGGATTCGTTTGGACGCCGCGGTAATTTCCAAGAACGACGAAATTCCTCTGTCAAGAACGAGTATTGCATCCACGATTTATTACATCGTGCACCGACCGAGTTACGCAGAAGCAAGGTAAATGTTTTCACCGGTTCAATTTTGTAGCGTAAGAGGATCAATTTATCAGATGATCGATGAAACAACTGTAAGTTCGATATTGCATTGATCCAACTTTAACTTCTTATTATATTCATCGATCTAGTTGAACGATTTTTCTTCAAATTTGCACCAGGTTCAAATGTATCGTCATTTATCGTGTTGTTACGATAGAAACTTTTTAAATTATTTTTAGTGTTCCTCGTATCATGGAAAAGCTTTTCTACCGAAAATTTGCGAAGTATTTACTAGCCAATAGTATGGTGTATGGAAAATTTTTCCTCGACATGAACAGTAAATTATATTAATGTTTCTGGCCTGATTTTCTATACATAATTTGTATAATTTAGTAACATTTTGTTACTAAATGAAATATCCGCAGCAAGAATTATAATAACCAAAACATTAAAAAAATTGGTTAATCTGAAAATGTCAGGACTCAAAATATGGAGTGAACAATCTCAAAAATTAACGAAAGATCATTGGATTGCAATTACATTTGTGTGTGTGTGTGTGTGAGACTGAATGACGTGTACAAAATATAACCGTTCAAAAATGTAAATTATACATGTTCGCTTATGCATTTTATTATTGATCATTATCCAGTCGCGAGAAATGAAAAGGTTCATTACCTAATTTCAGATAAATTTGAATAATTTTAACACGATATTGCCGAGCTTGCTTATTGGATATCAAGTTTGTTTCCAGTCGAGCCATCGTTGATCCGCGTACAAATCAATTTCGTAGCTGGTCTGTCCGTTCGTTAAATATAGAATTTAGAGGATCGGATCCTGGGGGATGGTTGTGTCTCGATCGAGTAATAAATTATAATGGATGATTCCGCGGCATTAGAAACATAATAAATTAATCTATTTTCAGAAAGTGATTAATTGATGTGTTGACAAATGATTACGGCCACGCTGGCGCTATAGTCTGTTCGCAAAGGATTATTAATCTCGTATAACGGGCGACCCGAGAATATAAATCAGGAAATTAGAATAAGAGAAAAAGTCCTAGTGCATGAACTTTTGAAAGAAACGATTTTTATCTAAATAAACAAACACATTCGCCGTTTTATTCGTTTCCGCGAAACGTGTCAGCGATATTAAAACCGGCGTAGTTCGAACGCTGCACGAAATACTAGCTTCTGGAAAACTCGTACATTTCGCATTTTCGCTCGTGTCGCAACTTATTCGAAAGAATATGCAGTTTCGACGAGCGGTGTTTTCACTTTGCAAGCTCATCGTCGTACCAACGAAAGAAAAAAAGAGTACAACTTGCCGAAAGATAAACTTTATTATATCGTTAAACCATCCCCCTGTTGTTCTATTGTTTCTCCATTTTTAACCAGTCGGCAGTTGCAACTCGTTAAAACTACGTAACTCAACCTATACAGAACGCCATCGTATTACGAACCGCGGCGTAGAAAAGGAACTAAACGAAAAGCTAAATATCCAAGGTAGAAAGTAGAAACGCGTATCGTTGCGTAATTCTATGTAAACCTTTGGAAAACGCGGAGTTGAAACCGAAACTATCGACAATCCAAGAATCCGCTTGAATGCCGCGCGCCAGGACGTTAAGCAGACGGATTTACAGGTTTCGTGATAAAGCAGCGAAAGCTGATCTAGGATCCTAGTCGCTCGAAGGGGATTATAAATCAAGACTCGATAATGACCCGTAATGGATGGTTTACCTGGTTTCGGGGTTGCTCGTAGCCAACATAAAGTCGCCGTGGCCGACAATCAACGGCCCTGACATCACGATTATTCATACTTACCGACTTTTCGAGCGTTTCGCGAAATTAAGCCCTTCGACGTGACGCGCATCTTGATGGGTCTTGACTTGGGTTTTCGTCGCGTTTGCATACCCTTCCCGACGACCCGAATTTCTGTTTTGGGGACACGAGCTAGAGCAAGTCGGGATTAATTTTACTTTGATCGTCTCGAGCGTAGAAAATCGCAAACGCTGGTAATTTCGTATTTTTTTCCTCCTTCGGTTTAATTGGAAAATTTTGTCGTTTTCCTTCAGAAAGAAATCAAAATAATACTCGTTGTATTTCAGTAATATAGCAATAATTAGTTTGTTCCACTGTTGTTGAATTTTTCGTTTTTGCTATTATCGTATAATAATGAGTAACAAAATTGAAACTGATAATTATCATATAGTATATTACGATTAGATTCCTGCGGAATATTCTCCGGAATACATGCACATATTTCACATCTATTGCCACGTTTAATATTACTCTGAATTTTGAGCCCAAAATGAAACGAGATAACGAGGCTAATTGAGTTAGACAACAACTTAGAGAATACTTCATTATCTCGCAGAGGATTCTAAATAATCCTCTGTAATTACGTGTCACTAACACTCTCTACTAAATAATTAAACTCTCACACATTAAGCGGAATTATGCTTTCTTACCAGATTTACTGAATTTTCACAGAATTACGTCTTACATATTTATCCGCAAGTATATATTAGTACATATCTATATATAAGTATATATAAGTACATATTAATTTATATATAAGTATATATAAGTACATATTTACCCGAAAGTATACAGTATACACTTACGATATGTTCAAAAATATATTACAATAAAATTTTCGTTATAAAACCAACGATTTTTTTATTTTTCAATATTAACCGATCAGAGCGTTACGATTTTTCAACCAGAATATCGGCAATTTCGGTCAATTTCTTTCGAGCCGCCATTTTTATCACCGTTTTCCTTCGTTCGAATATAATAAAATAAAATCGGCATTACCAAAAAAAAAGATAAACAAAGAAATAAAATAAAGGGAAATAAGCGCGTTTCTAACGAAGAGCTGGTACACGACGATTCCAGAGGGAAATTGAATTTTCCGATGGTAAGGGGGCGAGGCGTTTAGATTGGCGTGAAATTCTACCGCGGAAATCCGCGAAATTCGACGTTACAGTTGTAATGGATTTCCATAATGATGCAACGCGACGAAAATCTTTCTCCTGCTACGTATATTCCGGCTGCAGCTACACGGCCGCGGTTCATGAATAAATAAGAAACAACTTTCGAAACAAGTTGACTGAAGGCTACGAAGCACCGTGTGACCCGTCCCAACGATTCCAGAAATTCACTAACTCCGGTCGCCTCTCTCACGAGCCAGCCCTCTTTATTCTTTCGACCCGCATTCAGCCTGTTCCGGGATGAAACACTCCTCTTACCTTCCAATCCCGCTCATCGTCCCGTTTTTTCCTCGCTGCCTGCTACAGACTCCTTTCTTCCCTCTTTTTCACGATCTTATGATTCCTTGAGAGGGTGTCTTCGAAATTTTCATATATTATGCAAACACCACGTTTCACCAGCGACCAACCTCTTTTTCCACGCTTTTATTTAACTCGCCACTTACTTCTACTACTGTTTCTTCCTGGCAGACGCTTCAGGTACTCTCTTTCGATACTCTTTACGAAAAGGCGGCACGTATTTCTCACGCTTTTCCGTGCAAACCGCTCGTATTTCACTGCTAACGAATTTCTCGCAGTTTGACCGTTGGACCGAACGAATTTCGACTGCTGGCTTGGCTCGAATTTCATTCGGCTTCGAATTCGATTCTCGCGCTGTATGTGCGTCAGCTTCACTCTGATAAATTAGCGCGAAGTCCAATGGCGCTTAATGTTTCTGTCTACAGGAACGGATTAAAATTGTCGAGGCCTGAGACTGTTGACTCAACAGAGGCATTTTTTGGAGAAAAATGGGGGAGAAGACATAAATAACTCATAATTGAATTATATCGTAATACAAATAATATATTATTTGTAATACTCATAATTGAATTATATCGTAATACAAATAATATATTATTTGTATTACGATATAATTCAATTATGAGTTATATTATATTAGTAAATATGATATAAAATTTATTTTAAACGATTATTCTCTTTTTAATCTGTCTGAAGATAAACGAATTACTCATTATAGTCGTAGAATAAAATGTATTCCTCTTGAACAGCAAGACCCGGGGCTGTATTCCCCCGTAGCTACCGCTTAATTCGTACCTGTTTGCCGGTTTTAAATTTACTTTGTTGTTACATGTGTGTATGTTTCAGGCGGACTGCGCATACAGCTTACGCGACAAATTAACTTTCTCAGTTGACTTTGAGGTTGTTTGTGGGTGAGGTTAAGTTTAGTGTATGTAACCGCGCTTTGACTGCGTCAATGAGACACAAACCTGGTATTTGAATTGATTCTGTCGTGGTTTTGTTATCTAATTTTCCGGTGAATTGATGTATTGGAAATTTCACTAACTGTACTTTATTCTTCTCGTAGCGTAGAATGTGTGTGGTGAATATTGTGTTCTTGGATTATTTTGTGAGAATGCGAGTGATCAGAGAGTATGTTTAACAGCAAGCTCCTTTCATTTTTGGAATCTATGCAGGGATACAATATCTTTACGACAAATTGTAAACTTCTGGTAGCGTATGTGGTAAGTTGGAAAATCTGGTACAATGATTTACTAGCCGATAATAATGAATTGACAAGTGACAAGTATAGGTTATGGAGCTCTGTCGCGTAAGCTGTCTGTTTTTATAATCCAACGTCGAATAAGACACAATAAGCTAATTAATTTATAAAATTTATTTATATGTGTAAAACTTTATTTATTTTATTACCAAACTTCTTACTATCACGTAAGAAAATTTATTTGCTCAGGTAACCTATAACTTGTTATTTGTACACTTCCGCAAATGTATTACTTTAATTATTCAAGGAAGTACCGATCAACCAAACAGTTATGAAATAATTGACTATTTATACTTCGTGGGCAATTTTTAATATGAAATCTATAAGTGCATTCGATTCTTGGGACGAATTAAAATTATGTCCGCTTCAACGAGTGTAATTTTACTCCGGATCCTCTTATCGAGTATTTTAATTAGTCTGGTTGTTTTTCATCGAGGTGTTGCGCGATCGATTCCACGAAAAAGGAGAACAAAAGATGAACCTTACACCGTGCTTGTTAACAAACTCAGCGTATTCGATAATGGCTTTCTCTGATACTTCTCAAGCTCTGCTGATTTGGGTATTATTCATTTGGCCAACGTGTATATCCCGGCTCGTACATTCCATTATTTCGTTCTCAGCGCTAAAACCGCACCAACGACGGATCATCTCTTTTATTTCTCATTACTCTTCGTTATATTTCTCGCTGGAATCATGAATCTGGCTCTCCAATCGAGGATCCGAGATTTTTCAATCCAGTTTCTCTGCCGTAAAATTAAAACTAGAACTTCACCGTGGATATTACATTTTCTCTCTTTTATTCTCATCCCGATGACGTTAGGCTCTACTTCACTCGCTTCCGCCGCCCACCAAACGTAAAAATATTTTCGTTACTGGGATAATCACGTGCAATTAAGCCTTTCGTTGGTGAAAATTTTTGATATCAGGATATTGTTTAATATGATATTGCAATATTTTGGCAAAATTAATATACCGTGTGTTATTTTAAACTTCGAGGTTTACAATTTTCTGACGTATTAAAAAAATATGATTTATCGCGGAATTTATTAATTTGCTAATTTATTAGATATAACACATGTAGATATAGACATAATACGAAATTTTCCATATTGATATCGATCTGCTTCGTTCTCCTAAGAGGAAAACGTCGGAAGAAAATTAATTTTTTAAGAAAGAGTAATCATTTTGGTAGAACTTCGAATTCTATCTCTTTTTAGTTTTACTTTAAAAACGATTCTTTTTTAGGATATAAAACGTACAAATCGTATCAAAGTAGAGTTTTCTGGCGAATATTTTTCTTAGAATTAATGCGTAAATGGATAATGTTTTGGATCTACGTATGGAAATTTGCTTTCAATGCTAGTTTTTAAATCTATTTCCATTAAGAGGATTGGATTCCAGTATACTTGGATGAATCGTTCTCGTCTGATTTCAATCATCTCGTCTTAAATTCGATTTCACCTTTTGCTTGGTAATACGATTTCCCTAGCTTTTGGGTGAGTAACATCGATTACATCGAAAGTGTAGGTGGATTTAAAATGCGGAAGGAATTATCACGGTATGAACGTCGATCGCATTGATACAAATATTAATGTAGCAGTTCCCCAATATGACTTTAAAATGTGCAACCGTATTTATAGACGCGCCAATCAATATAATAAATTATTTCAGTAATTTGGTTTAGAAACTTGTACGAGTATCTCGAACGATTCCTGAAATAAATATTCATTTAATAGCTTTACCGATAGACGAACAAATACCAAATATTTTGATGTAAATTCAACTATTAAATTCGATTCCTGATATTTGCAACGATGTTCATTCCGCAAAGTTGCATTGATTTCATTAAAAATTGGAAAAATTATTAATTCTGTACGTATCTTTCTTTTATTAATGAATGTCTTACTCATAAAAAATTCACAGAAATTTGAAGATGGTAGAGTCAGAAGAATGTTCACGAATAAAATAATATGTATATATGTGTCGGAGATGTAGGGACATCGGGCCTTTCTTTTGGAAGATTTCCCAATACTTGGGCTCGGGGTGTCATAACTGGTCGCCGAACGTAGCCACGGTCACGGGATGAACGAAATGTTTTACAGAGGAGGTATCAGTGTTAAGGGATACGCTGTATAAACAATCAAGTCTTGATCAGGAGCAATGCTGGTTTACGTGGAACTGCCTAGTTACGGCGCTTGGGAATTTGTTGATATTCCCGATCGATATGTATTTGATATATGAAACTGTATCTGTCTTTTATTTTGCAATCTCCTTGGAGAGTTTACTGTCATCGTCTTGGAGTTAGTCTGAAAGTAACCCAGCGTCTGAGTTAACGTGTCTGCGTGCTACAAAATGTATTCCATTGTACAAAGAGTTTACCCGTTGACCGTGGATTCGTTATTGAGCCCAGGAACATTGTCAATAGCTTTTGTTATACTTATTAATTATTTCACGCCCAAAATTTCTAACGAAATCCGACGTATGTTATATATTCTTCATAACCCTCATTTTCAAATCATCAAATCAACAAATCAAACTATAATTAACACGTTTCTCAAGGAAAGGAATTCTCTTTTTTACAAGAATTTTTTACAAAATTCAAGAAGATTAGCCGTAATCGAGTAGCCGCAAGAAGCGGTTGCAAGTCAAGAAAAATCGAGCGGATCTTTCGTCATTCGATGCTTTAACCCGAGCCTTTATCGCGTCGCTGATACACGGTAAACCACAAGTTCTATGGTTCTTCTTCATTTCTTTCACGTCCCATGACGATAACTACGGCAAAGTTCGGGGTCACGTTGAACTTTTCAATCGAATCTGATTGCCATGAATTTAAATATTGCTCGTTGCCACAGCCGGCGCACAAGCCCCTGCTGTAACGCAAATATTCTGAAAAGTTTTCGCGCGCTTCGACGTTCCACCCGGTTACAGGATGCTTACCACCCTCGAAAAAGCCCGTCCGCGTCCTTCTTATAATCCTTTTCCCTTCGTTCTTCCCTCGTTCCGCCTACCTCATCCCTTTCTTGTTCCGCGGAAACTTTTTCATCGATTAGCATGATTGCATTAAACATGCAAATCCGACAGAGGTGATCGTTCGTGCTTTGGATCACCAGGGATAACCCTTCTCTCGATAATTCGATAGAATTTTCTATAGGATAACCCCGTCAACGCGTGTTCCATTAAAATTATCGAACATCAAGCTCAGTTAGACATTGTGATTAAGATCGCGTTGGAAATTTCTTTCGGTCATTCGTTCGGTAATGCAACGTGGAATAAAGATTCAAGTAATCTAAATATAATTAATCTTACTAATCCGAATCAGGTCGGCATACGTTTTGTATTTGCGCTTTTAATATTTCGAGAAAAGCCAATGAAAGTATCGAAGATGTTGTAACGAAGTCTTAGCAATTGAAGGTAAAGTTAAGAGATGTAGAATTTTTCGTGGAAATTTGAATAACTCGTGGAAGTAACTACTATTGAAATATGTATAATTTTATGTACTAGACTAGGTTAGATGCGTAGTAGAAATACTTGTGAGTATCGGTGTGTGGAGGTGTGTGTGTGCGTGGCGTCTCGAAAACAGATGAATGTAAACTGTTCAGTCGGTTAACAATCGGGTATGGAAGAAAGTGCTGAGATGCGTGCAAGTGTGTATCGATGAATATCTTAGAAATCGTCCATCAAATAAATATATAATTGTTCTAATATCAATTCCAAGTGTAAATTTAATGTTCCTATATCATTATTTCGGCTACCAAGATCCAAAATTCACAACAACTACATCTATGGTAACAATATGTGGAAAGTAATTAGGTGACTTATCGGATCGGTTGCGAGCGTAATATAAAGGCAAAGGGCGATTATTTCAAATAACAGCTTTGAATCTTTTTTCTCGTCATTTACATTCAAAGAAACTTGTCTTCTCGAAAATTGTTTGAACGAAGATACAAATAAACTACACATTTGGAATACCATTTATGCCCTGCATTCACGTGGAAAGATAGATACAGAGAAGTTAGTAGAGATTGATACTCAGAAAAAAGATTTCTAATTTTCTAATCACCGAGTAATAATATCAGTACAAATTACTTACAAGTAGGAAAGTTTACTAGAAATTCCCAAGGTTTTACCTCGCGAGCTTCCTCTTTAATATACAACAGACAAACATTACGTCGCAGAATTTTTAATGCATCGCAGTGGTTTTAATAAACATCGAGATTTTCAAATATTTGTTCGGCAACGGTAATCTTCGGCGTATATATTCGCTGTTAGTTAACAACGAGTTGAATGAATAAACGTTATTCACCAACGTGCCCTAACGTTATTAACAACGAGCAGCAATGTTCACGCTAATATGTATGTATGTACAATGTACACTCGATATCGTGCAACGCGTTTTAACGTATAAAATGAAGAGAGAGAGTAAGAGAGCGAGAGAGAGAGAGAGAGAGAGAGAGAGAGAGAGAGAGAGAGTGTTGGTACTTTCCATAAGCGGATAATTGTTATTTATCTACCACCAGTTTCGTCAATGTTTGTCAGAGGGTTTCGATTTATTTTTCCGTTCGCCATAACAGGTGCAAACACAACGACGTATAATTTCCATCGACCCAGTTAACTGAAAATGTAAGAGGATTATGAAAACGTGGCCAGTGCACGAATTTTCCGCCGCGATTTTCGCGGCAGTCGATACTCTCAGGGAAGTATTATTAAACAATCGTTTAATCATAGCTGCGAATATCGTGGAGAAATCAACGTCGTGTCGTTGATTTAAAAGATACGGTAGATTTTTATCGAAAAAGATTCAGGTATTATAGAAGTTTTTATTAGATCGTTTCGTAAATTCCGTCGGCTTTTTCATTATTCGCTTTTTTACGAATTATCAGCTATCATTATTAGCTTTCTGTATTCTTGGCTAGTATTTAATTTTTAATAGCTGCTAATTTCGAAACTTCAAATCAAGAGCATTCGTGACAAGGTGAGTTTTATGAATTTATTTAAAATTAATTAAAAGCAACGGCGAATATACCGAATATATTAGATTTTAAATTGGAAAACTTAGAGCGATACCATATATTAAATAATATTATGAAAATAATGAAATATTCAGAACTCTACCGAGAGGTGGGCTGTGTTTTAAATGAGGGAAGCGAATCATTTTGGATCAGAGAAGCGAACGAAGAAAACATTAAATATGAATGCGAAGCGCGATAAAATTCCAAAATACGTATTTTAAATGAAATGGAAATAATTTACTTCTATGTATAATACGTTTATTCGATAGTTTCAAATGAACAGAATTTACGAAAAACAAGTTCGCGTAATTTGGAAGAGGTTTAGACCGAATAAATTTTCGAAACGTATATAAGGACGGTCGTTTCTCGAACCTCGTTTATTCTCTGTTGCTTTAAATATCAATGAACGCCGGAAAAGTTCCAAGTCGGAACGACGAACGAATTTTCCAACTATTACAATAAAAATGCAAATGCTTATGGCGCAGCGTTATTTATAACACGCGCGCATTAACGTATTCCGTCGTATCTGCGCTTGAAATTCAAATTTCCGTGATTCCCCGTACCATTAGGGATGTTTTTTTGCTCGTGCATGGTCATACCGAATTCCAAATGAAAAAAAAAAAAAAAAATAACGTACCTCTAACGATCGTCTCACGAGAATTATTTCCCTTTTCCATCGAATCGTTTCGTCCGCTATATACATTTTTCCGATACTGCGAGAAACACATTTTTATGCTCGAATCTCAGTATATTGTGCACCACGGCGAATCGTCGGTACATTTTCAATTGTTATATCTATTAACATGCACGTACGAGACGTCATCGTCCCTCGGTACGTACAAGCTGCTTTCAATTTTCACCTTTTTACAATATTTTTTACCTTATGCTCACCAATACTTCTTTGAATTTTTTCGCTAATAAATATCGTGCATATAGGTGTTAAAATTGTCTAAAAATCATGTAGGAATTTAACAAATTATACGTACAGTAAAATATTCGTTCTAACGTAAATGTTTTGCTTTGTTTCGTTTTTACATTTCAAGCTACTTTACAAACAAAATTATAAACGTTATAGTTCATGTACAGAATATTAACAAACGAGCTAACTGTACGCGTCGTGTTACTGTTTCTTTGAAAAATATTTTATTTTCCTGTACGATATGTAGCATTGAAAATAGGTAAATAGATGCATCTAAGGAAAATATTCTATAGCCATAGCAGATGATCTAGTAATTTAGCTTTAACTAAGGAAGCGTTTACGAAGCTTATTGATAACTGGTCGACACTTATTGCACAAGCACGATCGATACAAGATGCTTCCTGAACGGTATTCTACCTACAACGTTGAATCGGCTCGATCGAATGGAAAGCACGAATATTGATCAACAGTAACAAGGACACGGATAATTAGAAATGGGCATCATTAATTATCACAGTGATTGATTGTCGTTCCTAGCCCCGGATGCAAACACAGGGTTGAACAAGAACCGGAAATCAAGTTCTGTCGCAAAGGGAAACGCGAAATTTGTGTGACGCGTCCGACGAAATTTATTATAACGGTGCTGCATGCGATCGACGTGCAAACGAACTATCGTAAACGTTGACGCCGGGAAACTGAATAAATCCGTACTGCTTGGCTGTGAAAATACATTTCACGCTTTTTTCCCCCCGCAAATAATTTCGTCAAATCGTTAAAAATCCCCTGACAAAAGAATTATTTCTTTCCGTTTTTCGAATTGCTAATTTACGATACGTTGTATTTCGAAGTTTCGATGACGTTCGAATATAAGAGAAACAATTATAATTCTTCGCAGTATCAATTAAACGGTAGCGATTAAAGTACGAAGATTATCACGCGTCCCAATATATGTACATCGTCGATGGAACAAATGTTTACTTTCATATCGGCGTAAACGGCTGTCTCTACGAAACAGTGAACCAATGTACCTACATATTAACAATTCTGAAATTAAAATTTCATGGGTCAGCTCTGCTAGAAAGCGATAAATTCGAACAGTCGATTTTACGTCGTATAAATAATTGACGAATTGTTTCCTGATGACAGGGAACAAGGTACAAAGGAAAGAAAATGATGCAATTCTTTCATTCAAATCCAGACGTTCCGTTCAATAGAAATGTCACAAAAGCCGGTACAAAGGAAAATGCGAACGCAATTTTCGTTTCATGGAAACGAAATATCGTTGCTCGAAGAATTTCTCTCGTCATACTTTCGCGAATTCTCTAATTCAGTATCGTGAATTCATAATGGAATAAGAATAATCAAGGCAAGGACAAAAATGCGGATATTTCTCTCTCTCTCTTAAATTACTCTGCGCGAATATTTAATTAAATTCTTAATAAAGAAAGGAATAAAATAAAATATAAAGGGTGTTTCATTTAACTTATTTATTTGATCTTTTTACTATCTCGAGGCGTTCAGTATTGTAGGTTATGAAAATAATCTTAGAAGTGGCTGTATCTCTTTATTAAAGAAAATGTGTCTTATTAATCTTAATCTCTTTTAACAAATTATTATCGTACGAGGCTTTCTTTAAAATGATACAACTTCTGAAAACATTTTGGATATTTCAAGTAAGAAAGTTAGCTCAAATATTCTGAATATACTGTTTGGTTCTTTCACATCTAAAAAAAATACATATTGTGAGTGACAAAGGATGTTCCAACTATGACGCATGTATAGCAAAGTTGTGTTGTCTCTTAATTATTAGGTTGTCCGAAAAATTTCTTTCGTTTCATAAGGCGATCATAGATGAACAACAATTTCTGTTTTATATTATTTCATTGAATTAGGTATGATTCATATCCTTATATTTCTATCATTACGTTCGTGCATAATTCAATGAACTAATATAAAACAAAAAACATTGTGCGTCTATTATTTCCTTATGAAGCGAAAGAAACTTTTCGGACAACCTAATACTACTGGGGATCTTTAAGTACCTCGAACGTTACGAATGCCCTTATAATTCTATTCTAAAATAACATACGTTAAATGTAGTAATCTTCGATTAAATTGAATCTTTTCATTATTGAGAGATTAAACGTGCAGAAATATATAGAAGCAAATATTTAAAATATTCCAAATAATGTATTCGTTGTAATATTTTTACTCACAATGTACAATCATAATTTATCAAGTTATTATATCACCGTAGCAGTTGACGATTCAGAAGGCACACAATGACGATTAATAACGCGACATAATAATATTACGACGTATTAATAATAATAATATAATACAATATTATTACGACAATTTCACGTTATTTGTTGCGTGTAATATAACATTAAAGCACAATGGCTGCTACGATTAATTAATTTCACGATCTCGGCTATTGAAAACGAACGAGAGAAATTGTCAAAAGGTAAACGAATAGCAGCTCGCATTCGTAGATTCCAGTATCGACATACAGATCAAAGGAAGTACAAGGGAGAGAATTGTTTGCCCCGGAACGCGAGTGCTTCCCTTCACTGTATTTTCACGGAAGCCGTATCTGAGAATATTTACGGTTTGCCCGTAGCCAGCCAAGTTTATCGGCGTGCAAGAAAATTGTTTGAAATGACTTGCAGGAGAGCCTTAGCTCGTTTAGTAAATGAGAAATAACACGGCTGTCATCGCGGAATTTCTTGGTCATGTTTAGGGCAAGGTTATCGTTCTTTCGCCTCTGTTCCGCGTTCACGGCCAACGTTCATCGTATCGTTTTTCTTCTTCCTCTGTTCCTCTCTCTCTCTCTCTCTCTCTGCTCTTTTATCTGCCACGCGATTTTCCAAAGTGGAAGCATCGCTTTGACGATACGCGATCGAAAAATCCATCCGGATTTCACAGATCGACCGATCTCTCGGTTTCGAACTATCGTCGGAGTTAATCGAGTCTTTTAGAAACTTTCGAGTAAACCGAATAGTCGATAGAGAATATTCCTCGACGTTAACTATGCAATCTTTCAATTAAAAGCTCGCCTAGTGGGAGCCGAGATGATTGTTAATCGAATCTCTGCGAGTTTCCTCGGTAAACGAAACTGGGAAAGAACTTGTCTCGAAGAGGGTTGGCGAAAACTTCGACCTCGTGGCTCGAGTTAGCGAACCAAGACAGAAGACAGTGCAGCGGGCCACGGTTTTGTCTATCGACGAAATTTTGTAACGATAAGTTGAAGCCTCTTCAAGTGTTTTCTATGGTATACTTACCAGTACACGGTGAATAGGTAATTGTAGTATCGCGAAGAAGATGGTGGAAGTTTTTGTGAAGCCTATTGTGAAATTTTCTTATCGTCTTGGAATTTACAGGAATTTCAATTAAGGGTTTTTTCTCATCTATTATTTAACGGGAAAGTTTTATTTGCAAATATGTTCTCCAAGTAATAAGAAAAAGAATTAACAGGTAGATAAGTAGAACAGGAAGGAATTAACAGGAAAGATTATGTTGGATATGAACGCATTGTAATATACAGAATATTCAGTAAGTCAATGTAAAGAACATAGTATATAGAATGGTACTAATTACTTTATCCTAATTAAACATGCTAATGCATTCGTCGTTTAATTAAACGTACATATAAAGGGCAGATATTCGACTGCTTTCTGACGAATATTTCTCTGTTTTTGTTCTATGACACTAGCTCCTAATTTTTTATGAACGATTCTTATGAATAATCTTTACGTTGTATGACAATGAAATTTACAAATTTCATAACATTTATAACACAGTTGTAAATAACGTGCTGAAATGCACACTTCGGAGGAAAAAAATAACGTACATATGCTCTTGATGATACACAACTGTACCTATAATTTTTCATACACGTACGAGTATTACATGTATTTCTTTGAAGTAGCATTAGCTGTTTCATATTAACAAATTCCCTGGTATAACAGTAATAAAGCGAAGTAAATTTTATAAATTACAAAGTTGTTACAAATTACGAACTTTTAATATTAAAATATCGTACAATGGGAGCCTGTAATTCTTCTAAATATATATTAACTCGTAAGTATGTTTATAATTGCAGAACAAGCTTCTGTAATTTATTGCAACGTGATTAAGAACCTAATAATAACATACACGCGCCATCTTCTTGCCTGGAGATGCACAAATTGCTCGTTTAAATTTCCGTAGCTTATCGCTAATTTTTCGAGTTACTTGGTTACCTCGAGGCTGACAAGGGAAAAACTTTTTGCGAGATTATCCGTCGACTCGCAAAATTACCACGGACGCTACGGTATCGCAACGAGCAAGATTTCGGACATTTTCTCATCTACAGTAGACGACTTTCCAGCCGAAACAAAGCCGCAGACGGATCGCGTCTAGTTGATCGATAACAAGAATTAATTTGCCAGTCGTGGCGCTCGCACACCGACTCCCTTCGACGAAGACAATAAACCTCGAGCAGCTCTACTCGGAAATCGTGACTACGTGAAAATTAGTAGAGCCGTTTCCCTCGCGCGCCTCGATACCCCCCAATTGATTCCTGTATTTTCCTTGGGAAAACACCAATTAAGCGGCCGCTATCTCATGATAGATTTAATCGATCCAGCAAAATTTCGTTTACCTGGCAAATACGCAACGAGGATTTGATTCCCCCTAATATCATGGCTTTCGTCTTATATCGCAAACGCGCAATTTTCTCTGATCTCAAAATGAAGGTGCTTGATCAAGCTTTCGTATTAACGTTTCATCTTTGATGTTCCGTTTACCAAACTTTCACTGTGACAAGCCACTTGCTATTGGATCCTGAGTCTTAAACGATGAGAAAAAAAGGTAATAGCCTTCTCCGGATTGTTACGGTTTTTAAATCGATCGAGATATTCGTATGAAAATTTAAGCATGCGTTAGAAGAGCTTCGGTCATTATCAGTAACATTAGAAAAAGATAAGAAATTTTACGAAAACGAGCTTTATCGAGTAGATTAATTCTTAATGTAATAGTTGACCCATATAGAAACAAGATTCGACGATTGTGTTATTTAGAATACGAAGTTTAATAACACGTTTAATAATAATGTGATTGTTATACAAAACGCCGATTAATATTTCCCATGGTTGAAATAAATTTGGGAATTTCGAATCATACCTTGCTAATGAATCGTAAACAGAGAAATTACGTAATTGTAATTGCCGTAGAAAAAGTAGTACTGGAGAGATCCAAGAAATGACTAACATTGAAAATGGCTAAAATAATGAAATTTATTTGTTCGCTTGTTCGGAACCCGTTGTTATTATAAGTGGGAATATCAGAATTACGTAATAAACTTTATACGTGCATGCAGAAACAACGAATGTTAGTAATACTGCGAGATTATACCAGCAAAGTGTTTTGAATACGTTCTAGCAGAGTTTACATTATACCGTATGATAATGAAATACGTCTTTACTACAAATTTACTATGTTCCATCTATAATCCACATTATTTTCTGTGCATAAACAATTTAAACATTGTTACGACTGTAGCTCATCTTTATCGATAAAGTTTTGCATAAAGCGTAGTTCAAATATAAATATTACGTGTTATTAAATCTACGCTGCTTCCGTGAAATATGATTCTTTGAAACGGTATGTTTCGTAGCTTTTGCCTTTCGAAATTTATTTTTAAGATCTACGACGTAAGGTCGTGACGTCTGGAAAACGAAGAACCCTTAACGAAGTTTGGGAAAATACAGCGTAAGGATGTCCAACGTGCTCAATTTATGATCTCGATGTAACGAACTAATTTCCGAGCTTTCAAAAGCTTCCTTACTTCCGAAATGCTTATCAAGATTCTGCGACTTTTAGGATTAAAAATCGCGGCGTGAGTGACACGAAGAATAAGAAGACCGTATATACTTTCAAGAACATGACTCGACTAAATAAATCCTCGTGCAAATATTACAGCGTAAGGCGACTTAAGAATTCTCCGACCATTTAGTGACAGACCAATTTCGAAGAGGAACATATAAACTTTCACAAGAACAATTAGTTAAATTCTTACTAAGAAATTTCAACAAATTCTGAACCAAACATCGTAAGACGATCTAAGAATTCTGCTATCGTTTATTGCCAGTCCAATTTCGAAGAGAAGCGCGTTAAATAAATTCCGAATAAACCGTGATACAACACGGTCGAACGATTCTGCAACTATCGATTGACGATATAATTTCGAACACATACGAAGTACTCCTCGACGCCTGTGGATTCAACTAAACTTCAAAAAATGGGAGCCAAATAACCCAGAAACCAGCGAAGCTCCTTCAATCTCCGAGACTTCGTGCAACGTTAAAAAAGGAAAAAATATGAATTGATGGTCAAACTAATACGCGGGGAACACGAGGTAACGCAAAAACACGTCCTATCGGGGGCGAGAGTTTAATCCTGACAGCAGTCACGTGAAAATAATTACAGCTCAAAGCTGCGTGGCTCGTTCAGCGCGCGATAAATCAGCGCGCGCAACGGGTGGGCTTAAACGGTTACGTACAGAGCAACCGCGGTAATACAGAAAATTCGTGCTGACATTCCGTCCACCTTTCGTGTAACTCGATCGTTTCCCTTTTATCTATTTACATCTCGTTTAAGCCGGAAACACGTCCAGGTAGCGAATATATAATACACGTATCATGGTACGAAGTTTCGCTTCGGTTTCAAGAACCTTTAAACTTTCAGAAAAGTATCATTCGGTTACTTAAATTCTCGATCAAAAGTTACGATGCAAGAATTTTGCTACCATTCGTTCACAGTCTAATTTCGAAGAATAAGTTCCAATTTCAAAGGCAAAATCTGACCCGTGTAACGTAAAGTTTATAAATAACGGTATAAGGATGCTCACCCTCATGGTCGTAGCCTCACATGGTTCCCCCGTTGCTGAAAAACACCTACAACCCGCGGCGGATCACGAGTCTCGTGCTTGTCACCCATTCGCCATGCCGAAACAACGATTGGTCCTCAACGAAGAACTTCCGTGAACCGATCGACACTTGAACCGAAACGACCCTCTTCTTCACTCTGTCCGAGATTGCGTGTTTCACTTTCACACTGTTAGGCGAAATATTTTGTTTCGCGATTGGAGAAAACTTTTGTCGAAAGTTCGTCACATTGGGACGTTGGACGCAACGAGGAAAGGAAGAGGAAGGAAAAACCGATACGCGACGATGGGACGAACTGCGTCGACGTTTGAACTCGTGTGGTTAAGTTTGTACGACGAAACACTCGAAGATAAAATACGAGAAGAATAGAAGAAGCGTGGTTCGCGACGTCTCGATATGAGAGGTAGTACGAGCCAGACGAGATGCGAGGTCGTGGCCCGGCAGCCGGCGACTGGCTGCTGCTCGAATGCTCGCAAGCTCGCAAGCTCGAACCAGTCGGCCTGGCTAGGCGCAAGCTCCCTACTCAGCCTCCAAAACCCTCCCATGTGAGGCTCCCGATGCCCCTGAATTTCTTCGGCGTATCACCGCGAAAAATGCTGCTGCGCCCTCCGTTACACTCGCTTCTAACCTCCATTGCCACTTGGCCGCGTTCACAATGAGTTTTTGTTACGCCGACCAACCATTCACCCTTTGTCTCCACTTCTATCTGTTCCAACATCTGTGTGGATTAACGCGAACCTTTGCTGAGCATTGGCTCTTTGAGTATGCTGTTTCACAGATAGAACGCGAACGTCGGTTAATTAAGAAACGTTCTCGCCCGTTTAGAAGATTTACAAAGCGCTTTGATCCATCTGTGAAATTAGATTTGGAAGGTACAGGTGAAACGAAGCATTTGTCAGCTTTGAAAATGCTAAGAAATGTCGCTGGTTATGCGCCTCTGTGCAGGGCATATGTTTTGGCGAGCGGGAAAAAATGAGACAGAAGAAGAAGGACGTTATTGTTTGATGGTCGTGAAACGCGTTTCTCTTTTTTGACATCTGCTTTGAAACATGGTTTGAAAATAGGACGTCTCTAAAGATTATGAAACGTACGACACTTTTCACGGTATATACGCGTCTCCTGCTTGCCTTTGTCCCTATTTTCGTGTTCGCGATTTCATTTTTTCCGCGTTGTACTCGCGATTATGGCATTTGTTTAGTAAAATACACGCGTGACATACGACGAGATACGTGGCCTAGAAGAAAAATACACAGATTTTCCGCCAATTGGGCATCGCGAGTACAGGTCACCGATAAGGTTTTTCTCGCGGTCGAACAGAACAACGAGGATACTTTTAAACGCGGGTGCGATCGAAAGGGTGGCAGAGGAAAGAAGAAAGTTGGCCGATGTACAGAGAAACTGCCGATTAAGCTAAACAATTCGCTTCGAATAACCGCGACGTGACTTTAACGTGTTTTAGCGGGAACATCTTGCATAAGTACTCGAGTCGAGTAAGCGGAAGTACTGCCTCGATCGATGCATACGGTTGCGTTTCAGTTTGAATAAAAACGCCGTATAGCACTTTTTAGCATCTTTTTCCAAGTTGCGATCATTTCCGTCCCTCGGATTAGGCTTTATATAATCTCGCAATTGAATTGAAGCAATTAATTTGTGGTTTAAACGACGCATAAATTTGAGGATTTATATTTGTAGAATTTCAAACGTTAGAGGATTTGAATTACGTCTAACGATCACGTTTCATTTGAAATCTCTTTTAACACGAAATGGACCATGATCTTGAAATGCCAAGATTATATCAGCCGCGCGTTAATTATTACTTCTTTAGCGGGATGCGTTCGCTTGAAATTCTCATTATGCTGTATATTATTAAGTCTCGAGCGTGCACGTCGGACGACTTGTACGTGAATCTCGCGTAATTACGAGCGACACTTGCCTTCGTCATTTACGCGTCGCGATCTCGTTTAAACTTTTTTCTTTTTCTGCTGCTGATAACGTCTGGCAACACTTAAATTAAATTTAATATAAAATCTTGTTTAATTACAAGTGAAAGTAAATTAAGTTATGTATTTATCTATATTAAACGTCTTACAGTATTATTTTCAACATTCTCTCTAAAATTCATAGAAACGCGTTTCACGCGAATCCACCCTCACGAAAATTCACTGTTCTCCGCGAGTCATTACATAATTCCAGGGATCCAGTCACGTATCGCCCCTTTGAACGCATTAAATCGCGCTAGAGCGCTATTTATAATAATTATTAAAAGTTTCGTCAGTCCTTTCGGGACATTTGATTCGTCGAATTTTTATCATGACCCGACTCGACTCGAATGTAAGCTCGAGTGATGAGTTTGTGGTTAGTCAGGAACAATTATTGTTCGATAATTGACCGCAAGAAGCTTTAAAGTTCGGTACAGGCAAATGATCCGACGTTGTCGCAGTTTCGCATTGGTCACGTTGTACGATTGGCCAAGTTTATGTTTCTAATGATGCATTGCGTACAAATACATGTACATATGTCACCGTGCCAATAGCCATCGTTGTGTGCAATAGTCTTTCGAGATTCTATACTTCGATCAATTATACGATGCTACACTGCTTTGAAAGAGAAGAAAATCGTTGTTTTATAACAGATATAATACGTTCTGAAACGTTTCTTTTTCTTTCTTAATAAAATTCTTTTCGATGCTATAGTTATTACAAAAACGAAAAAATAGCCTCGTCGATACACGTTTCGAACGCCGAATATTTATTGTTGAATTTTGTGAATTAAACGAAAGATGATTGGTAACTTTGTGCGACTGAGCAAATTTATATTTTCAATAATACAGTGCATCGATCTATTGGCTTGGCAACTAAGTGATTGCGGATTTGGTCAATAACACCTAATGACAAAATGCGCAGTCACTTAGTTTCCAACCAAATATATCTACGAACGATGATTTCGTTAGATATTATTTATATTCGTTATGATTTCGTTAAAGATATTAGGCTCGGTACAAACATATTATGTGGCATCACTGCGACTTCACGCTAACGAGACTCTACGATTATGTTTTATTTTGAGAAATATAAATCTGCCAATTTACAGAGTGCCACCTGAAATCGTAATGACGATACGTCGTTTGTCCACGTCACACCTAATTGCACGCGAAGAAGTCTCTTCGACCAATTTGCGAGATTTAATTAATTTCGTTCGAAACACGAATTTCGTTGTCTCGGGTGATACCAAATTGAGTACACGTCGACAACGAGGAGATTTCTGTCTTCAGATTTTGCGTCTATCCCGTCTAATGACTAATTCCGCGCGACTGCTTTGGTAGACGAGCGTGCTTTCATTGTGTCTGCATCTCGCTGCTATTTAATATTTAACAGCGAGGTAGTGCGGATCTGGGATGGTTGAACGACGTTTGAGACACCAGAGGAATTCAAGCCTCGGTTGCTTGATAAGCAATCTCTTGTATGTTGATAATTAAAGATGTTCGTCAGGCTAAAATTACATATCGAGGGCGGATGTTGAAACATTAGCTAACGGGATACGCGTAACTTTCAATTAAATAGCGTGATATAGCTATCGTGTGTCTTCTCTCATACTTCGGAATTTACAAGAATATCGCGATAGCGTGGATGAAACTTAATAAAATAAAAAATTACGAATGACTGACTATTCTGTAGATAGTGTACGTCTATAGACTTATGGAAAATTTTAATTCACCGAAATATGACGGAATTGTATATCTGAAGAGTAAAATAAATTTTATCTTGAAATAACATATCTTGGAATTAGACTGTGAACGTTCGTGTATTTCTGGAAAATGTGCAAAGTTATACCGAACGTAACATACGAAATGTGCAAAATGAAGTATTCGTTGTTATATTTATAGAATAAAATTATGTTATTGTATTAAGTAGCTTCAGTTGTGTTCATAAAAATGTGAATTTACATGAACATCTCGAATTAAGTGAAAACCCGTGAATACGAATTGAGCAAAGAAATTAAACGGAGAAAATATTTGGTTGGATAATATCGCCGATAGATGTGTAAACCAGCCATGTGTAAACAAATTTATTTCCGGTCATTCGAAAGGGAACGCTAAAAAATCGGGAGATCGAACGTTCAAGGTTCCAATCGATAACCGCGTAACTGGTTGGAACGAGCTCGCAACAAGCGCCATTTGCTTTTTCAAATATCTTCTTTATGCGCCTCGTTCAACCCGAAATCCCTGCATGCGTTTCAATTCTCTCTTCTCAAAAAGTGCGCACACATACTCGATCGATATACCGTTTACACGTCGAAGCAGTAACCCAAATAACGATGGAATTTTGCAATTGCCACGAACTTCGGTCTCTTTTTATTAGTTGGGCATGTTACTCGTTTGCGTTGAGACGCGACGCATAAAAAGCTAGCAATAAAATATGCCACGCTATTATTAACTGAAGTAGATCGATATTATTTAAATTGCAGTCGGTATAACTTCCCAAATACTCAATGTGGAATAATATGCGCGCTACAATGATATCAGACACGTGATCTCTAATCCTTTTACATCTTCTAGCTTTTCTTACGCTTCTTGATATCCAAGAAAACCAAGATTATCTACATCTATGGCGCAATAATAGTTATAAGAACGCAAGAAATAGAATGCTACAGCGCCATTTGGATCATAGTTGGTAGAAATTGAGAGTCGTTGGATCGCTCTTACAATTAGTAGAACTCCAGAGCCAGAACATCTCCTGGTTACTACGTCATATTATCAACGAACCACTCATAGTAGAATCGTCGAGTCATAGAATCATACGTAATGGGTCCTCGTGATTGTTAGGTTATACTCTCAGTAGAAAGGAGCCTAGCATGATAACGTGGTTCTTACTCAAACCTCATGGTTACTAAATTATATCTAGTATCATAAATTCACAGAATCGCTGAATTATGTCTTTTCGCCACAATCTCGGTAAAACTTTGCGGTCTAAGAGTAGTCACAGCGTTTCCAGATTCATTGCTAGTAGCACTTCGATCTTTTCGTGTCAGTATAATCACAGAGACATCGGATCACACCTATCGGGATTACAGAATCGTTAGACTACGTCTATCAGGGTCATGGGATAGTAAGATCACGCCTTGCAGGATCATGGAGTCGCAAGACCGAGTCTATTAGGATTACGTGGTTGTTGGATCACGTCTTCGGGTCGGGTGCTGGCAGCTCTTCGGCTTTAAAGCTTAGGCTTTGGGTAGATTGGTGGTTTATCTTTCTTGCTGTTACTAGACATGCCTTAGCAACCTCGAAATCAAACCATACATCAGTAGTTGGAATCCTATTATAGATTTCAGGACTGTTGCGTGTAATCTTTTGTGTCTTCTTACGTGTGATCCGCTGATCGATGACCTAATATGATCCTGGTGTCTGTAGTCTTACGTGGTTCATATGTGTCCAATATCAATAATCAATGTCTTAGGGATCTTTATGTGTTCCATGTGATCATACGTTTCTGTTTCACGAGTGGTCCAATAATGAATGACTTCATGAGAACGACCGTATGTAGTCGTACTTATTTCACGCGATCATATGTTTCTATCTCATTCATGGTCTAATAATCAATGATGTATGAATTCCATCGTACGTAGTGGTATTTCTTTACTATATGGTTTAATAATCAGTGATCTTAGGATCCCACTGTGCGTAGTCATTACCCGTTTCATGCGATCGCGTGTTTCTGCATCATGAGTGGTCCAAAAATTTCGAGAGTACTTTAGTAATGCGGATGTACTGCTGGGAAAGATCCAACTACACCATGGCTTTGCTAGGCGTGGTCCAGGGAACTGATATTTTTCTTGCATATGTATAATGACCCCGTTACGCTTCAAGTCGTTGTTCTAGTTTCTTCGCGGTTCTGTCGGTGGGTCCAATATCCTCGGAGTGGTTCGTAGCATGATCATGATCCATGACCGCCGTATTACGTTGGTTCATGTCCTACTACTTCATAGTAGTTATTCATATTTGAATTGGACGATTCCGCAATCATGCAATCTGAGTTTTCATAATTTTTGAGTCGCGCCACTTTGGTCCAGTGCCATTGCGTTTTTCTACTTTGGAACTCTCCGTTTCCAAATTTTACGTTTGAATTTTCATATCCAGTATTATTTCATATCCAGTCACGATGATTTCGAATTCGATATTTAGGATTCTGCACGTCTGAGATTTTATCGAGGAAATTTTATTTCATTAAGGTTAGTATGGTGCACCGGTTCTTGGAGAATTGCTAATAGCCATGGAAAATTAGTAACATCGTTGTTCCCTGGTTATCCGGCTAGTAATCAAAAATACATGAAAATATGGCAGATAGCGATGAAATCCTTTTCTTTCGTTATTAACGATCGAAGCGTAATCAAGAGATGTCCGAAGTTGGAACAAAGATCGTTGTTCGAATTTCTTTTAATGACAAATGGTTGTGGTATGTGTGGAAGCATGATTTAGTCTCTATCTCATCCGGACGATAGTTTCGTAAACTCCATTTTCCTTTATCCGCCGTCTTGGCAGATCGGCGATGGCGATGATCGAGGACCAGAGAATATTCGAGAATACCCATTTATCCATCTATCTAGAGAATGGGAAAGAAAGATCAATCGTTGCCACTTTCTTTCTGTTATTCTTATCATGGAAAATAACTGAAACATTATGCCAATGACTAAACATTATATAGCGAGTAGAAGAAAATTCAAAAGTTTAAAAATTACCTAATTATTCGGTCTGGTTGGTATTTTTGTTTGGAAGTGACCAAGCTATTTCTACATTTTCCAGAAAATCCATTTGGTGTTCGTAACGATATACTACATGCACTCTACATAATTCTTTAGCACGACAATCGCTATTGCTGATATACAATTATATATAATATATCAATTTTAAACTTTCTTATTATATGCCAGGATTGTATCGTTCCTATTTTAAGATCATTGCATCTCGATTATTGTCAGATACGACCAGCGAGAACCGTTCTTACTAAACTACTCTTCTAAATGTATTGTCATTCGTTCTCTAACATCGATACATCGCATTCGTAATTTTCATTAAAATAAATACCAAATTTCCCGCAGATCGATATACAAACATTTTTATCCGATTCTTTCTTGCGGCAATTTTTACACCTATCAAGCAACGGAACGAAACGCGCATTACTCTATTTTATCGCGATTGATCTCGGCTCATTTTTCCTACTTTCCGGGTGCCATCCGGATCGCCATATTTCACATACTACTACATCAACTCCGTGTGATCCTCGTATGCGTGACCGAGTAGGTTCACAAGACGGAAAATTAGGATGATTCACAAGCACTCTGGTCTCTGCTATTCGTTTATCTGTCCGGGGAACGAGAGAAAGACGCTTCTCCGGAAGCGAAGGTGGAAGAGATTCGAGCGTGATTCGAAGGGTGGCTGCGGTGCACCGTGCATTCCACCCTCTGTTCGCGTCTGTCAAGCCGGAAGGACATTTTAAAAGTGACGCAAGCCTATTTGTCTGCGGTGACCTCGATGGTGCCGTGACAACGCGCCACACAGTTCTCTTGTTCTATCCACTTTTTCGACGCTTTTCAGGATCTTGGTGTCATTTCGTACCATTCTGTCCCTTCGTGGCAAGGTTTTGCCGCTTGCGGGACTGTAAGAGCGACTCCCCTGCCCTTCCACGCCTTTTTTTCCACCCGTACGATTAATGGTACTCGTTTTCTCTTCGAATCGCTAGAAAAAGAGGAAAGACTCTGCGGGATATCGTTCTTTTTCTCGTGCTGGCTTTGCTGTAATGGACTTATGGTATGAAGAACTTCGCCGCTGGAAATATCACGTGCAAACATAATTTCATTTCGGAGCTGGTGTTATTTTGGCGTATAAGCGGGATATTTTTAAGCCACGTCTTATTTGTTCTTTCTTTCGTTTCATCGTGGATCATGGGTGAAATAATTTTGTCTCGTCGTAAGCTAATCGTAATCGTGTTTGTTCCATCGAAAGAGTAAACCGATTTAGTAAGATTTCCATATTTTATGTATTTTCTTATTTTTATGTATGTATTTTATTTTATGTAATTAACGAAATAAGTGAATATGCTTTCTAGAAATTATGGTCGTGTAAGTCAGCGCTCCGTGTTACTTTAGTTGAGATGAAGTTTTGCATTTATCGTTACAACGAATTTTGTCTATTTATTAAAGTTACGAAAATATATCTTGGCAGAGGAAAGAAGTTGCAACTTAGTTGACTACGCAGCTGCAATGTTCACCTGTAGCAACGTTTCTGTATTCGCTATTAGGAAAATGTACGCTTAAACACTTTTCTAATTCATTCAAAATTCATCCTTTGTCCTGGCTTCTACTATCCTGCTAGATGGCCTTACTGATGAGCCCATTAGCGTATCCCCAATGAATACTTCCTTTCCTTTCCTCTTTCTTCCTTTAATTACCGCAGACTTGTACCATTATGATTCTCAGTCTATAGTATAATAAAAATCGTGAAGATAAACGATGTAAATGTCAGTAGTGATTTCCAATAGAAACAAGAAACACGTTTCTGTTAATTTCAACGTTTACGTCGTTTATCACTCGAAGGCTGTGAATCTTCAAGGCTCACCACCTTTACAAATTCAGGTGGAAAATAGATGGTGAAGAAACGCACATTGAATTAATTAATTTTATTTGTCTGACGATTTAGTTAACGTTTACGATCATAGTTCTATCTAGTGCTAGTCCTGGAAAACTAAGATAAATTATCTAACACATAGCACTAGGGATTTCATGGAGAATACAAGATCATCGAATATTGGAGTTTGAAGATGTTGAGAGTTGAAAAATGAAATGCTGCATTAAGAATTTCAACACTACAGGAAATGGATTTGAATTGGAGAATATTGTGATTATTAAAGAGATGCGCTCTTAAAGAGAAGGAGACTTTAACGACCTTCTAAATCTTATCTACCTTTCTGGTTTATTTATAAATTGAAATTGACTGATAAATATCGTCTCTTACTTCCCGTGACACTTACGTTTTAACTGCCCTGTCAAAAAAAGAAAAAAAAAAACAAGAAAAGGAGAAATATCTTTAAACTCGTCAGATGAAAGTGACGACAGCCGTTGAGCTACACGTATCGAAACCACCTTATCGACTGTTCGAAATAAAAGGTCGATTTCCTGGCGGAAGGAGACCGATTTAATCAAAACGACAATTACCATCGGTGCAGGAGCCCGATATGTTCCGCGACGCGCGATTTTCTCCTTCGAAGACGATTCCTTCTCTCGAGGAAAAAAGAATTCCAAGATAATGGCACGTGACGCGGAATCGAGATCCTTTTATTCGTGCAATCTCCAAGATATGGAACAACCAACGATGCTGTAAGGGATGACTGCGAAAGAGGGTGCAGAAGAGGAGGCGAGATCTCTTGCGGCCTTCCAACCTCCTACTCTGATCGTCAATTTTCATAGATTACTCTTATTTCGTGCGCCTAGGTCCCCATAAACATCCTCATCCATCAAATACACCGGCTTGTGGTATCGTGACTCTCTCAGTCTCTCTCTTTTTCTATATATAATATATATATATATATATATATATATATATATATAACGTTTTAGCGTATATGGAGAATATGACGAACATCGAATATCGATGCTTAATGTTTCGTTTGGAAATCGGATTCGACGAATGCTTCTCGTATCGCGTCAGAGTTCATCGAGAAATACCGAGATGCGTGGAAGATAAAACGACGTTTCCTAAGGGAGAAATTTTCTTTGAGATTTTGTTACGGTGCTCCGGGGGGAAAACGCGAGACAACGTTCAATGTTGGCTTTATGTCTGAATGACGAACTGAAAGCATCAAAACGTGAGATAGGAACAGTAGGGTGTAATTATATTCTTGAAATAGTTACTTCTTTAATTACAGTTACGTTGAAACGAAGATTGTGTTTTTTTGTATAAATTGAACGCGATAGTAGCTACTTACGCAGTAATGAATGAGAGAATCGTATTTGAAATTTTAACTTAAAGTTGTATGAGAAAGTTTGTACTTATATTGTAAATGTAAGAAGGAACAAAGTTGCTTCGGTGCCGTTGTAATTATCAATTCGAACGTAGCTATCGTTAAAAAGGTAGAATTAAAATTTCCTGCTCGCTTTGCGCAATTAACGATCTCCCGATGTACACCCTTTTTCAAAAAGCTGTTTAATTAGGTTTCGAAATTTCTAATGTATTTTCTCAATTCGCTTTATTTTTAAGAGAGATCAGCCGCAAGATAAGTCGTTATTTTATAAGACCTGGTCGTTAACAGACTGATCGGTGAACTTGGAGAATTTCGCGATAGAGAGATGGATCTTTTGGTTGTGCTTCTCCTAGAACCACAATGTCCAAGAAATACGCGACAGGAGATTAAGTCGTTGAGCGAAGACGAAACTTATTGATAGATCGAAATCGAATCTATTCGCACAATGAAAATTGAGCATTGCAGGCTGCCGTGCTGAACTTTAGATACTTTTCCTATTTGCAAGAATTTCTTGATAAAGTGGTCGCGTTAAAGATTAAAATCGAAATTTACCGCATCGATAAATAAAATTAATTGGTAAATTAAATTATTTTAAAATCTACATACTACACCGAGAATGACAAATTTTCGTTGCATTTATTTGCAAGTCAAATATAGCAAATTTAATTTCATGCCGATACTATAAATAAATTGTAAATATGAAAACGATGATGTTCGTACCTATGTATTATATTTTACATTCTGAACTCTAGTATTTCATCTGTATCTTTTAAATTTATTTTCAGCAACAAAGATTTTCCACATAAAATACATCATTTTCATACGTGGGACGCAGTATATATTTGAAATTTCGATTCTTTGGAAATCACAGAATCGTGAAATCTACCCGAAGTGGCGAAATGTTAAAAGCACATACATGTAGTATCGTGGACGAAAGGCCTAAGATATCGGTCGAACCATAAACAATGTCGAGAGCCGAGACGCTGTCGGGTCCATCAATGCGTCGTCGGTCCTTCAAGTGAATAGTTTCGTAAGAAAGGCCTACGTGACCCTGGCCACGGGCTTTCGCGGAATACATGCCTGGTGGGGCTAAGAGAAGACAAAGGGATGCTAGCCCATGGGGTGTTAGTTTATTTGAGAAGTCGTACAGTGGAGCGAGTGCGGAAGCCGGAGAGTGTGAATCGGGAAGTCGAGAGCTGAGTATGATAATAAGACGTACGACAATATTGTAATCAATTCGTTGTTTTGAATGTCATTTGTTAAACCAAAACATCATTACTTGTCCTTTCCTCTAAGATCCATTTAAGTTACTACATACATATACACAACCTTTAGTAGACCTATACACAACCTTTACTCTACCTTTGAGTAGAAAATAAATCCTCAAAGGAGAGTCTCCAACGACGGGATTTTATCTTCTGTTTTACAGTTGCCATTAACTAATCTGGTTCCATTAGATTCGTATATAAATACGAATGTAGTTACTGTTTTACAAGCTCGTCTCTTAAACATTCGGTGTAACAGTCAATTTCGTCCGAGTACGCGTCTTTCGAGGATTACCCTGCATTTTAAACTTTCCCCTAAAATGGTTACTACGCTCGCGGTGATTGTTGTTGCTTGACCTAAGAGCTGAGTAGACTTGATTAGATTACCGAGTGATCTTGAATGTTATACAAGTATGAGACAAGAACTGTGTCGATAAAACTATTTTCTAAAAGAACGTACACAGACAAGATCAACAGGAGACACATAATAGTCGAATAAAATTATTTTCTATTATTTTCTGTCCTTTCTACGTTGTGTTACTTAGAAGAAAATATTATTTAATTCTCACATGTTTCTTATCAATCATTTTTCTATTTGATTTCAGTGTTTGTTACACGTTCAGATTTTTAGAAATTGATGAGTTGGCAATTTTAATTTTCACAAATTAATATGTTTTAATTGAATTTGAAATTTCGAACGCTCTCTTCAGTTTTTACTTTGCTTTGCCTGACATTAATCTCGAAAAAGAACATTCTGAAGGTAATTTACATCGATAAATCTTCTTTATTTGTCAAATTATATATATTACATAAATAAACCTTTATTATTTCCTAATAAAATAAAATGGATGTCAAAATACTACATGTAAGGGAAACCTATGCAAAATCGCATACCTAGGTAAAACACTATATCGTAATTAATATTTTGATATTAATTTAAAAAGTCCTATGATCGTTAGGAAATTGTTTTCTGCCGTATTGAAGTTTGTATCGACAGCATCTTGCTGTAAACGACATAAGTCTTAATGAATCATCGATTTATTGTATTTTATTGTAGTTTTTGGAATTTATCGTATTTTCAAGTATTTCTATCTTATATTCGATCGCATTTGAAGCTGTACTACCGTGTTTTGATAATTGGTAGGTAAATTATATGACAATATTTATTAAGAGCTTCTAATCACATTGTATGTGAAAAATTGTTGTTGGTCATTGTCGTCTTCGCATCTAGTTATAAACAAAAAGTTACGTAAATGGAAAAACCGGTATCTCTTGAATATAAAAATGAATTACTCGCTACTTTCAGAGCGAAAAGAAAGACGATCTTACTTCGAAGTTAGAACAATCCTCAACAGGGAAAAAACAAAAATTGTTGAAGAAAAATGATATCTGCGTATATTACCAGGAAAGATATGGCGCGGGCTGTTTGCAAGAAGCTTGGATACAGCAGAACAGAAGAACTTTATCGTTTTCGATGTTATCTTTGTTAAATTAGATCAGGTATTTTGTGGCTTCACCCACTCTACCAGGGAAGATAGGGAAAAATCGAGGTTTCGCCTTCTTGCTATCTTAAATACTAAAATAGAATTTTTTACTTCTGTTTCTCTTATTTTTTCGTTACGAAAGTATCTAATAGATACAGCCTGGTTCACGCAATTTCTTTTGCTAATAACAAAGTTGATTTCGATACAGGAATTTTGTACACGCTGTATTCCGTATGAAAATAAAAAAAAAATGAGTTCAAATCGATGAAACTTCGTAGTACAGAATTATTACACGACGAAATTCGTCAGTCGGCAGGTAAATTCCATTTACTCGAAAACGTCACGTTATCGAGCAACTGTCGTTCGCATACCGAATTCACGCGTCGCGTATATGGAAACCTTCGAAGAATCTCTCATTAACCTAACCGATAAACGACGTTTTGACGGTAGCAAAGGGCTCTCTGTGTTTGCTTACGTCACTATACCCACGGGAATTACGTTATCCGCATGTACACCTAATAAATGGCTGATCAGATGAATTAGCGTGCTGCAATAACCGCGTAACAAAGCGCGTACGCATAACGAAATGTCACAGCATGAATGCGCAGGAGTCGTTAATTAATCAGCCCTCTAGTCTGCCGCGTATTGGCCTGCTTGAATAAATGCCGCAGCATTGGAATCATCTCACCACTAGGTGATAAATATCTCCGTATTATTCGTTATTCATATAACATGCATATATGCATATAGGGGACGGATTGTGTCGGAAAAGGGAAAATGGAGTCTGGACCAGGACGACCGTGTAGCGATTAATTCGGTATAAATTTACATGTAATAATATTTCCGTTTCACTCCACGGTATGCAACGATTTTTACTCTGACACTAGCGAACGAATATTTTTCGTATCACGTTTACAGGGATACGAGTAAAATTTCGCAGTACGATCGAATATCTATCGTCTATAGAGAGATTTGTACCTTATTTATAGGTTGTTCTTATCGCGTGATCGACAATTTTCGATCGTTCGTCAGAAATTTACTTTGACAAAGGATTAAGGGCTTACGAAGACGAATGATATTGCACTATGAGCGAATGAATGCGATAATGTACTTTTAATCCTCAGCTAATATTTTTCCGTCGTAGCAGATCAATTTTAATTAAACTTCAACAACCAAGTAGATACGAACTAAAACGATTACAAAAAATTAAGTATCTTCGGGGTCACTAGGAAATTCTGACGTCTTATTAAATTTACTCCAAATTGCTATTATCGTTTATAACTCGGTGACACCAGCGGAAGATTAATTCGTGTTTAATGATCTATTACAGAAATGGATACTTGGATAAATAAATGAGCATATCCTGGATATAATTATCTCAGACGACGAAATAATCTGTTTCCCTTAATTGAGAAATATCGATGAAACGGCAGAACGATAGTGGCGATGTTAAGGCATACATTTTATTAATACTACGATAATAAATCGTAAAAGTTTCGTATTTATGTACAGACATTTTTCATAACCAGTTTAATATTCGGAAGCAATATGGAAGAAAGGATACGCGACTTTCAGGAACCGAGTGTCGCGTAACCAGCGAGACGTTCTCGCGAGAAGCTATTTCAATAGCGAAGAAGCGACGTTCCCTTTTGAATCTTACGAGTATCCGTGGAAATCTCGTGATTCCTGTAATTTCTCCGCGAACCTAACCCCGGAGACAAAGAAACGAGGGCAGTGGGCAAGAGGGTTTCCTTTTTCCAGACTTCCAACAAGATTGCGGTTTCAAATACGACTGCCGCTCGTTTCACGCGAAATCACCCGAAATTTGTTCTCGTAGCAACTAACTGGTCCATTACTCGAACGTGTAACGCGCATCCTTCGCTTTTAGAATTTAATCACGATAAAATCTTATCGATAGACCGTGGATTTTTATACGTTTTTATATTTTCATGAACATATGTTGTTACGCCCCGAGGCTCACTATAGGCCGTGTTCCTAACCGTCTGCCTTGGTACTACAGTGTCGCAGACAGATCGTCTTACATGACCGTCGAAATATACACAAAGTAGCGATAAACGCGTAGTTGTTGCCAAACAGCGAGTTCTAGAAACATCGATTCGCCTTCGAACCGTTATTTTATCTACACAAAAAAGGTGGCATACGTGATCATAGGCGCGAACGTTTGCGAGACCCGAGCGTGGTGGGGGTCGTCTCCCAGAGAAGGACAAAATCGAAGGGCAGTCAGTGGCAAATGAGGATTCAAACCGAATGCATCGAGAGGTTCGAAGGAATAAAATCGAGGTAGCTTAGTCAAACGAATACATGGAGAAATATCACAAAGTTGGGTCGAATTACAGTAACAAACTAATTGTATCATCGTTAAATCATTTGTGACGTGTTCATTATAATTTTGCATATTGTTAAATATACAAGTTTACATAAACCCCGTTAATTCAGTGTGACGATCGTTCGAACTACCTCTGTTATCCTAATCGAAACAGGAGAACGACCGATTCGCGGCGTCGATTATCAGAATCGTATCGAGAATCGTAGCGACAATTTACGCCTCTCGCTGTCGCTTTTCCTCGCGATCGCGTCTCCTCACGGACGGCCGTAACATGTGTAAAGAAATGAAATTTAAATAGAAATCGCGTATTACACGCACCGTGTGCACTTTTGTACCTTCGAGTTTCCTATAAAAATTCGAAGTCTACTTTGTGCGATTTATCGCGCGAAGCGGGAACAGTTTGCGAATACCGAAATTTTGAAGTTTTCAAAATCGAGAGAAGAGAAGCGATACGCTGTCGTTTTGATTTCGATATGAACACACAGTGTCTGTTGACGATGACAATAGATTAGCCCGTTTAATTTGTTTTGTATCAGTTTCCAATCAACATAGAACTTTGGTTTACGATGTTGTTCGACACTGGACTAATATTGACGGCGGCGCAACGTTCGCTCGACTGCCGTGCACTTAATTTGCATAATGAAACCGGGTAAAAGGTTTCTCAGAATTAAATAGTCCAGCAATACCGCTTTATTCGATATTCTCGTATCAATTTCATCCTATAATTACGTAATTCGTATAAGGCGCCGATTTTTTTTTCTCTTTTGCTTCTTAATTTTATTTCGATTGGAACACGAAATTACGTGTAATTAAATGGGAAGGTGAAATGGTACTTCTTGTGGAATAACGCCGCGGGGCAGATTCTTGCTGTGACGAGAAAAACACGAAGACGGGAAAACCTTAGAAGCGCAGAAAGGCGAACGGTTAGGTGGCAAATAGAAGGAAGAGCAGAAAGATGAAATATCTCTCGAGGAAATTAAAATGCCAGTCTGACGCGGAAACAGAAACTCCGGTTACTTATTTATTCCATTATAAAAGCTTGTGGTGCTGGTTGCGCAAAAGTGTCTGTATCAGACGGAACACGCTTTTCTCGTTGGCATCGTTTTAAAAATTCGATCTTTAACGTCTCGTTTGGGAATACGATATTAAAAACTATGTTTCCTTTCTTCCTCCTAAAAACGGAGCATTCGCGGATGCCGTAAGCGAACTGTTGCTCGAAAATATGTGTTTTGAAAGCAGCTCGTGAGTAACCTTAGCTGTGAAAATTTATTCGATCATCGAATTTTTATTAAAATTTCAATTTGATTAAGCGTTCGATGTACGATGATATCGAGATATTTGCAAAGAAACGAGAACATTATTACAAACTGTCAACACACACATCCTTGTTTAGTTGTGTCATTATTCTCCGCATTATTAAATTATTCCGTTTTTCATTCTTCCGTCGTCGTATCGCTGTAGTTCAATTAACGCTTGAATTTTCTTTTTGTTTGCTTGATCGTTACCATTCGTCTAAATCGAATTCAATTACTTTCAATAATCAGTTATAAGATAAGCGTGCGAATAAATAATTAACGAAAATATACAACTATTATTACGTTATATCTATTGGATATACTTGTTCCTAAAATGACAAAACACGCTCCATCGGCTAAAAGCAAGAGTAAACAACTGGCACCGAAAACAATATAAACGCGAAGAAATGTTTCAAAAAGAATTGTGTATAGTAAATTTAAGAACAGATATGGGACAAAAACATGCAACGAATCTCTCAGTTCGCGTCCCAATTTGTAGAAAGCTTCTCCGTCGCGTCTCGCAATTTTTTCCTGTTTGACCATCTGATATCCTACATTTTTACATTCTTGACGCCTTATTTGTCGTCGGGAGTTAGCGTCCAGTCGGAGAATGCAACTGAAAAATTGCAGAAACGTCAGCCGCACAAAGCCCGGGTTATTTTCCGGGGGCAGAAGTAACAGGACAGCCTGTGTCCAACAGTGTGGGGCAAAGAATTGATGAAGGAGAGAGAGAGAGAGAGAGAGAGAGAGGCGGGGGTTGGAAAAAGAATTAAAAGTCCTACGTATGTCGTTGGTTTCGCGGCACAAAGGGTTAATGAACAGTCAAGGCAATGATTGAGAGAACCAAGCGAACGAACAATAAAAAAGGAAAAGGCGAGAAAGAACGGTAATGGGACATTTCTCGCGAACCTATGAATTCTTTTTGCTCGAATGCTCGACTGCCGCGTTACTCTAGCGTGCAGCTTCATTTCTTTTGCGTCTATTACGTGTCACGGGGTGTGACGCATCGCGTTTTGAAATTCTTTCCGTTTCTGTACGTCGTGCGACCTGGTTTCATTATTTTTTCTTCCGCTTCGTGGCGGGCGAATCCGAACGCGCCTTGAAAAACAGTTTCCCTCCTCCATTTTCCTTCGCTGGAAAAACATATTTCACGCGTTAAACGAATCTTGCGAGCAAAAATATCCGTAGATTTCCAGAAGAAGGAGAATCTCGTTTGCATCGTGCCATTTTTCTCGGCCGCGATAGACGGAACGATGCTTCTCAGACGTATCGCAGATTTTAAATATTCAACGACGCCTGCAACGAATCACGTTGAATTATGTACGATTAGTTTACTCGGAGAACGTTTCTCGGGCTCGCGTTTATTCAACGATACCATCGATAAAACTACATTTTTACGATCAGCGCGAATCGACTCTCTGTCAAATTTCACTAATCATTCTAAAATCGAATTACATCGAGTACGATAGAACGTTAGTAAAAAAATTGGCCAATAATTCGCTCTTTGATATTTCTCATTTTGATCATCAAATTGGCGTCAGATCATCCCTGACGCCAGTTAATAGAACGATGAAACGTATAGAGTAGAGTTCTCTTTACGGAATATATTTATCCGCGCATGTTACATGCATCGATACACCAACAAACTATCGGAGAGCGATGCGGTGTTTTGTAAAAATATGCGACAAAACGGTGAATTTCATCCGACCATTTTATCCATTTTACGTGAACCGAATATTAAAAAATGGGAAAGGAAAAGCCAAAGAATGAAAAAAAAAAATAAAAAAACATATACATATATATATATATATATATATATATATATATAGAGAGAGAGAGAGAGAGAGAGAGAGAGAGAGGGAGAGATACCGTTTCATCGATGGAAATAGGCCCAAAAACGGGAGATGATAAAGGGATTTATCGGAACGTGGACGGTCATGCTCTATTGGTCAGTTGGACGTTTCCGAATCAGTTTTTCGATTGTTTAATCTACTCGAGCCATTTCACTTCGTCCGCTGCAATCTAAAAGCTTCGCAGGGCCACGTCGGTGTTTATTGATTTCCGAAGTCGACTGCCAGAGCTACTCTTATTATTCGAGACAGAACCGATGGTAAATTCGCGAAGAGGGTGTTAACATCGAATACCCTTCCCGATTCTCAATTATCGTCGCTTTGCCCAACTTTCCGTCCGAGTATCTTCGACCAGGGGAACTAAATCCGCCTCTTTCCTTCTCCATCCAGCCGAACTCGCCGCCCGACCTTCATCGCCCGATAAAACTTTAGGGAATTATTTAAATGCCTCGCACTCGATCGACCACTCTCTGTCGAATCCTGCAGAGTAATCGCGAACCATCCCAAACCCCTGCTACGAATTCAATCATGCGACCTCGCCGTTCGAATTACTTGCCGGTAAAGCGAGACGTCCTTCTTCTGCAAGAAACGACGACTCCCGGATACCTAGACCGGTATCTCTGCTGTTAAATGCACGATCGATTTTACCATTTTAACGTATGCATACCTACCCGTTGCTCGTGTTGCTGTCGATTAAATTTGTCGCTCGGTTTGTTCGTTTTGTCATCGTAAACGAGTGTGCACGAGTGTCTTCGATGAGAACACGGTTTGAGATATTTGAGATTAATCGAATCGACGAGATTCGTCGCTGGTCAATAGATAGTTTTCGATGTAGTTTCTACCGCCTTGTTATTTCTTTGATTTTTCTTAATGCCTCGTAGCCGTTGAATGTAACTTTCGCGTCTTTACATTTCGTGCTAGCGAATAAAGCGATTTAATATTTCTGGTTCTACGAAATTCATAGAGAATTTGACTTTTCAATTGCCACTAACATCTTTATAAAATAGACACACTCGACTTCGCAAACGTATAGAATGTACGCGCATCGTAGTACGTCGAAGTATACAAAATATCCAGAGTAATGAGAGGAATGAGATACGTGAGAAATCTCCATTTTGATGTATTCTTTAATATTTCTGTAATTTTGTTGGAAAAAGTGCGAATTGCCATGAAAATCCGCAATCTGTTGTTCGATAAAATTCTCAACTAACGTTTCTAACACGTAAGAAACGATGCTTCATAGAAAATCGATAACGAGGAAACCACCGAACTTCTGAAACTCCCCACTATATATACATGTATAGCGCGTAAACGCATTTTTCTCGCGTCTATTCGCATCCTCCTTACTTATTTACATTTCGGTACTCGCGATACTTTATTACATACTCGTGCCGTTTTTAAAAGGAGCTTAAGCACCGGTATAGTCATTCTCGAAGTTAATGGTGATCTCAGGTGCGGCGATTGTGCGCTGACTCGAAGAGAACGGCTCCAGGTGGGTCGAAGGTACAGTGTCACGTTAATAGGCTCGCCAGTGTAACTATCGTCGTGGTTGTCTTGCCTCGTTAATTGTCGCAGCCGCTTCGCAATTTATACTTTGCAACTGCATCCGGCCGTCGAAGAAGCGATACTCTCCGTATCGGAACTTTCGTCCAGGAAACGGATACGCCAAGGTTAGTAGCCGCTCCCGGGCGGAGAAAGCGTGATCTTGATTTCTTGAAAGGGAAACCGGTCCGGAGGTTCCCGATTTAATTAACCGAGTCGCTTATCTAAGCGACTGCAACTTTTTACGCGTTCGAGTCCATCGTCTGTACGGCGAAGTTCGCGTCGAATTTTGTATCAAGGTCCTATGTTACGACAGAAATTGTTGAATAAATTTCTTTGGCTTTATTACGGGTCGTACTGTTTCGACCACGCGGTAGATTTTATCCGAATATCCGCTCCGAGTCCTTATCGATGTTCCATTAAGAATCAAATTTATGTTTAGCTTTATCGCGAATTGAAACGAGTTTGGTAAACAGTAGCCGAAATTCAGATAAGCTACAAAACGAGTAGGTATATTTTTGAAGGATTTTATCGTGGATGGTTAATTCGAAATGGTAGATTCTCTGGTTACTTTTTCCGGCATATATTCTCCTATTTTATACTTCAATCTCCGAGTCTTGTGCTAAAATTTACGTTAATTAAGATACGGTCTTGCATTTAGGGCTCGTCGTAGACTCGTTCGTAGACAAAAGACTCGTAAAATGCAGAAACGTAACATAATCCAGACCTAATTCGAATCATTGGTTTTACAGTTACGAACCTTCTACGTTATTCTGCCGTTGAAAGTGCTCAAGTTTCCAGATAGGTTTTATAGTAAGAACCGAAGTAACCGAGATAATCTTTCGCGAGGTTTCTCCGCGAATAGTTATACCGTAGATCAAAGATCGTAAATTTCGCAAAAATGTTGCAATAAGTATGCGTATAACGAAGCGTTTTTAATCGGTTACACTTGAATTTCAAATCAAATGAAACAAAAACGATAATAAAAATGTAAAATGTGAAACGTTGAAATACCATTCGAGGAATTACAAACACTTCGAGCAATCTGCATCTTGACATTTTCTATTTTTTGACTAATTTTAGAAATCGTGCTAGATCGTGAATCTACGTTCGAATACGATTACCAAAGAGCATTCCGCCAAGAATCCAACCGTGCGACGTAATGCCCCGCGAGGTAGATTCCAGCGAAGGTGCGGTATTTCAGGTCATCTCGCAACAAGAATGTTGTTGCATCGGAAAAAGGAGCCTACTTCCTTTGGCGAATCGCAATTGTGCAAACGAAATTAACGGCAAAGGTCGTCTTTGCGTTTTCTACGAACACGCTTATTTGTACCGCCTTAACGACCATTAATTACGAACGATCGTGTAACGAGCTCCTTGTCGGAATTTATTAATTCGCGTTTTAAGCGACTTTAAGAAACATACGTAGATAAACATTGTTGGAATCGACGAATCGACATATTTGTCGAAAGCTTAGAAATCTTCGAATCGTTCGTTCGATGCATGTCTATCGATCGATAGGTTCAGAATGTTGCCAGGATTGTTTCGCAAATCGTAAATTATGCTATGGCAATCAGCTAGCGTTGTATATCTGATTCGCTTAATGATCGGTCGTTTGGTTCATTTACGTGTGCCTTCGTTCGTTATTAACGCCAAAATCAATATTTTCAAACGCAACAATTCGGTTGTCTTGTGAAATCGTCTGTTCGTTTCAACGAAACGGATGCGATCACGGTGTCCTGACGAAGAGAACGTAGAACCTGTTCGTCGTAGGACAAACTTGAAATTAGAAATACCGATGGAAGACGAAACAGGTGGTAAATATTTTCGTAACATGAAATTTTGAGAACCTCGATATATCAGATTGGTTTTCTAATCCCTGTTCAATGGTGGCTTTGAAACCAGTCCGATTAATTTCTTTACGCTTCTCACTAGACGTTACGAACGTACGTGAAACGTGATTGTCATTATTAGCATTATATACTGGAAAATGGAATGCTAGGATTCTACGAGAAGAGCGCATGCTTGGGTCGGCTATTTAGTTCAAATTTTGCACATACTTAGTACATACCATGTGCGATAGCACACATCTGAACGCACGAACGGGCAATTCGAAATTTTGCCAGCAAGTCATGGCCGAGGAAGGAAGTTTATCGCGCATTTGCTACGATATACGTAGATATACACGCGACAAGCAAACTGTACGATCAATCGATTAATAAAAAAAAAAGAGATGTTAATGACCCTCGTTTACCTTATTACTCTTCTCTTCGCTTTGCCACCATATATGAGAAACGGAGGACTTTAACGTTACGATTTTCTCTCGCACACACGTCACCCACGCGAAACGAATCAACGACCAGAATTGCACGCGCAACCTTCGCAATCGCGAAGATCATCGCGTCACCGTTAAAACCGGCAATTATTCCCCGATACAAATTTTACGCGCGCATGAGGCAACAGCGGCAGCCAAGCCTCCGCGGAATCATTCACGGTAACCTCTCACTCTCTCCCTCTCCCACGTGTCTTCGTGGTATGGGACCGTAACGGCGGAACGGAGAAAGGAGAAAATCGTGAAAATCTCGCGCGAGTTAAACAGAGACGGACGTACGTGCGGGGCAGAAGGTGCGTCCGAGAAAGAGTGGAAGGTACGATCGGGAACGGCGATCCTTTCTTTCTCCTCTCCTTCTCCCTCTGTCTTCTGGTTTCTCTCTCGTCGGTTCACCTGAGAATCGGGGAATGTCCTCGTGGCGAGAGCAGTCGTCAGTGTCTCGGTAGACCTCCATCTGGAGCCAAGCTCTGTACAGGAAACGATCGACCGTGTTCGTTCGCGTGTCATTCAGTGTCACGTGTGACGTTGAACGTACGCTTGTCGGATACTGAAACGGAAACACGGTGCCGATGACACTGGGAATCCCGAAGGTAGACGAGAAATCACGGTGATCGTAGCCTCCGTCGCCGTCTGCGACGTCTTCCGGTCCCGCGTGTTTCCGATTCGATTTGCCTGCACGGTGATTCGATTGCCTCGCGCCGCCAACGTCTCACCGTGGTCCGGAAATCTTGCCACGAGAAACATCTTGCCAGTGGTATGTGCGACGCGAAGATTTAGAGGAACGGCGTCGAAATGTAAATAGATGTAATGAGAGAATTCCGGCAACGCAGCTTCGATCGTTCGACTCACGCGGAGCGCGACTTGTGATTTTTGAAGAGGAGTTTGGATAGGTGATTGTTAGAAAAGTGGTGCTTAATTGGATAGTTCGTAGGACGTGATCGCTTTTTCGTACGATGATTTGTTTTTCTTCTTTCTTTTAGACAGATTATTTAGACAGATAAATATCTTTATTGGCGTGTATATGCGCGTGTATGTTCAAGTACGATCCACGTCGATGCTACGATGTTCTACGATTCTTGTCTTTGCAATTAAAAATGATATCGCATTTTGAGCGACTTATAGTACACACGTAAGATCGACGACCTTGATAATATGAAATCGATATATGTAAGCGTCACGAGCGACATTTCTTTGAAAATCATGGGAATATTCCAAATTTACTTCCTCTTTGAGAACAAAGACTCTATGAAGACTCTCTTAAAAGATTTATTTCGTTCGACGCATAACATCATCCGCTTATCGTACCAACTGTTCCATCCTTTGTGCAATCGTAAATTTTCTATCGTTCTACACTTTGTGTAACCGTAAATTCCCCATCGTTATTGTAAAACGTAAACCGAAACACCTAAACCACCTGTTCTTCGACACTTTTCTCGATGATCTTTCGACCAACTTTAAACCAACGGCGATTAAACGGCGAGAAAGACGCGCGATGCTAAACGTAGGCCGTCACGACCAATTGATGACGGGCATTGTGCCGCTAATAGTCAGTTCGTTGGATGTTAAACGAGGCATAACTCTTTCGCCGCTATCCTGATGACACTGCATCAACACCACGGACTCAGCCGTTGGATCGCAGCGTAACGCGACCACGAAGGAAATTGTTCGAAATGACGGTGGGCTGAAAACCTCGATCGCGGTTCGCGATTTGCGTGCAATTTAATCGAACGATTCAACTGAATTAGACGCGCCGGATGATCGTTGCGGGGGCGCGATGTACGTGGCTGTAATCGGGGGGAAATAATTTGTTTGGTCAAGCACCAGTTACGCGAAATCTGATTGGCTGCAGATGATCGATTGGTTTACAGGCCACGCGGAGGAATTAGGCTGGTTATCGTTGCTAATCGTTCGACCGTGATTTCCATCGTGCGGTTCAATGAAAGGCGAACGATGCTGCTTGGCAAAAATTGACCACGTTGTTTGATCGTGTAAAACGAATATTTTATCGCAACAGATGAAATCTTCGTGATTAAATCCGTTTAAATCAGTGTTTAACCGTTGGGTAATCGATCGATGTTGTTTTGCTTGTCTGCTAATCGTGTCTTCAATTACGCCTCGTATCGCAACACAATGTTGCGAATTTCATTCCGGTGCAATTGGCGTTGATTTTTCCTTTAGCAACCAATTAAGGTAATTTCCGATAAAATCTCGATACTCGAAGTAATTGTAATGCACGAAACGTACACGAAGCATATTATATCGATACGTATAAAGATTAAAATTTCGAATAAATCGTTCGTTCGCATTACAATACGGTAAAACATGCTCCGGCGCGGGAAACTGACGCGGTTTTCTTCGATAAATCCGAGAGAGGTTGTGCAAGAACATTCGCGCCAGTCGTTCGTTTCCAGTTCGAGTTGCTGGCTACCAGTTTTCGCGCTCACCTTTAAGATCTGGGCCAGCAAAAATCGGGGACTTTGTCGGCTCACGACAGGAGTGGCTGCACGATGTTACACGACATAACGTATCGCGAGAAGCACGAAAGAGGCGGAAATCTTCGTGGGATGAAGGAGACTACGATTCCTCTTTGATACTAGGATTTCCCCTCCGTTTGCAAATCCACTCTTGCGTACGGTTTAAATTCGCGGAAATCTTCTCCGACAATTCCTTTCGAGGCAAAGGACAACACGTTCCGATCGTGCGATTTTAGGTTTCTCTTGTGATATCGAGGTATCCGATCATCTTAAAATAGGATATTTTTACGCATTGAGCATTTTTCTCAAGTTTAATTGCATTTTATTTGTGTATTCTTACTTTCACGTAGGTTGCGTAATGCGTTACGAATTTTGCGTTACTCTTATCTCTTCTTATGCAAATTATATAATATTTCATCGTGATATATACGTGATGTATCCACAATCCTAGAATACCGAAGCTCCTTCTTCTGGTCATTGAATTTTTCAAAGTATTATTTCAAAGAATTATTTTCTATTCTGTAGATTTTCTATTTTCAAGCTCTACTTCTTTACTCCATTGTGAACCTTCCGTACCTCTTTATGGAAAATATACTATATCACGAGATAAATAATTGAATATTTCAATCTCGGAGCTTCTTCTGGTCACTCTTTTCCGACGTATCCAGGTTCGTTTGTATTCTGCAAATATATCTTGAAAATTATCTTGAGTTCTATTTGTTCTCTTCTATATACGTAGTCTTACTTACGTCTTTCATGTAAAATACAATACATCAAAATATCGTGAAAATGAGATACACATTTTTATGTACAGTTATCGTACAGCTTATTATTATACTACTATACGACGATACGTAACGTTAAAAATACTCCATACTCACGACTTCTCGAACGACTAGTCGTATAAAATACACAAAAGATATTATAGGTGTATCGTATTACAGGAAACATGGCGCTGCTTGCGTTCTAACTGAATTTTGACGGCGCGTTAAGCCAGGCGCGTCCCCTAGAGGTCATTTCGATCATCGATTCCACAGCGTTAGATCACTTGTTGTCAGTCGTCGCGTGTTCTCGGAAACATTTCTGCGTCAGCGCCTTACTTTCTAACACGAAACGTCCAAATGTTTCCAAATCGTCGCACGAATATCCTACGACCTCGAGCGTCTTTGTTCGCTCGTTGGTATCGCGTACGCGTCGATCGAAGCTTCCAGTCGCGTGTCAACAGCGTTTGCCAGCGAATTTTTCGAACCGTTCCGTGTTTTCAGTGTGTCGTTTCGGTGTGTTCCAGCTGAAAGAAGTGTTGCACGAAGTCGACAAATTTTAAGCGGCGTTTCAAGTGCCGCAGGTGCAAAACAATCTTATGTGTTACATGCTGTGCAAGCGAAACGGTTGAGAGAAAGAGAGAGAGAGAAAGAAGAAAGGAGCGGGGGAGAACGCCGGGGGAGGAACTCCTTTAGCCAGCTCGAAGAAACGGTGAGTCAAACAGCATGATAAAGTTTAATGGCTCTTGCAACCGGAACTTTTGATGCACGACCGTACTGCAAGTGCTGTTATAGTTTTCAAGATGGCAGTTTCGTGACGTCACCGAATTCTTTATCGTCTATCAGTTTCGTTATCGTGATTAGACTGCGGATTTTTATGCAAATCTGTATGTTTGAGAATATTATTAAAAGGATAAACTCTCGGCAGAAAATTGTTTTATCTATCATGTATTATACACAACGCTATACTCTGGATACTTTATCTATTTATCATGTTCTATACAATTTCGTATTTTCAAATTTCCTATAAATGTATAAAAATCCGTGGTACAGTCATGATGGATGGTTGACGAACGAGCTACACCGGTCAGTTTCGTATCGTGAAAAAGTTTTAGTTTTACCGTCACCGTATAGCGGATTTAAGTTTTAAAACGGAATATACACTGGAACCTCCTATAACGCGCAAGTTTATTTTTACGTTTCGCGTTATATACGAATTCCGGGTTATAGGCCATAACGCGGATACCGAAATAAATTCTTTGAATTAACGTAACTAATGTTGTATAGAAATAACTGTCGCAGATAATACATAATTGATTCTATCTGTTTCGTTACAGTGTCTGTTCGTATTAACATACATTGGAATATGTAATTACGTATAATAATTCGTTCTCGATAATAATAATCGCGTGGAAATAATTCATTCGAAATACCAAGTTTAATGGGAAGAATAGAATATAAAAAAATGATATCAAAATAATCAAAATAGCAAAGTCCAAGGTAAAGTTACCGTTGAATAATACAAAAATTACGAAATCAATTAATTTTATTTAACTTTCGTACACTGTACGTGCTAAACTATGGACAAGCTTTTCTTGATAAAAAGCATACGAAATTGAAAACAAATGTTTCTACGTTAAATAAACGATCCAATGCATCCGTTTTCGCGTAGAATCTTAATTTTATTGTTCATTCGTTATGACAGAAATATATTCTTTAGGAACCAAACGATCAATCTGGATAGAGTCGATTAGTTTGATTTTCATATTACTCGAATGACTAAATTGACCAGTTATAAGTAGGTAATTGTAACTATAAGTTTTTCTCGATAATCGAAAACGATAAGCAGTTGAGCAGACAACCGACAAGTAATGAAATAAACCGAGAATTATTTCCGTTCGCTGGAAAGTAACTTTCTGCGGCAGTGGAACTGTATTTGATAATTTTGATATACGAACCGTACGAGGTGGAAAATTAATAAGGGGCGCTGGAAACCTGGTGATATATAATACGTGGAGTTTCGTTTCGTTTCGAAGTAGCTTGACGGAAATTTACAAACGTAATTACGTTTTGGAACTTTATTTAATTCGCTCGTACGTTTGAATCATTTTTAACGTTTTATCCATAACAAGAGAAATTGAATTTCGCGTTTGGTTCGTTCAGAAGAATGCCAGAAGAAAGAAAGTTGTATTTTCTTATATAAGGTCGGTTAATTTATTCTAATATTTCATTTTTAGTTAGTCACAAGTTACTCGCCAAACACGTTCCGCTTATTCCTTCTGTAAGACTAGTTTACAATCTAACACTTGTTCCAAAATGTTGTCGGAAATATTGAAATTTTTACGCTTTTCCTCACCAACGAGTTATTGCTTCTATCACGTAAAGGTACTCTCGGGAGCTATGCAGTTTCCGTTGAAATTATGATTTCATATAGTATCCGTAATAGTAGGAATATTTCAAACGTATAAAGTTACTCTTCCTTGATACTGTTTCTTGCGTGTGTACGTTGAAACAACACCGGCGCGTCGCGTAACAAGAAAGAAGATGGTTCCTTTTGTCAAGCTAAAGCGACGCGACACGATAAATTTTCATTGGGTGGTGTCCCCGTTCTCGAAGAATAAATCTGAGAAACAAATGAACGCACGTGTTTGCACATATGTATGCGCTCGGATGAAATCCTATATGATAAAAGTTAGCTGTCAGTTGTAGCAACAAGTATTAATAGTATTTATTTCATTTAGAATTTTATTTCCTTGGAAAAGATCTTTTTACTAAACGTTCCGGAGTTACAATATTATTTGTTATTTCAATTATTGGATTGGCAACTAAGCGATTGCGGATCTCGGCATTACCACCTAATGACAAAATCCGCGATCGCTTAGTTTCCAAACCAATAATTGACAATATAGTTCTATAGTTACATAATATGCATGATAAAATAAGAAAGAAAATACGAAGTGAAGGTTTTATTTAATTTAAAACCTAGTTAACATTATCGTGTACAATTTCTTGCCATTTTGATAACAGTTTGCCATTTTGATCTTCGTAAAACGATTTTAATAAATCACGCGTTCTCCACGAAAACGAACGAACAAAATTCACTTAACCCGATACTTATTTACTCGAACCATAACCGAGAGAAGTCCCTGTAATAAAAGACACTCGAACGTACGGACTGCTTTTATTTCCGTTTTCATTTCCACCGAAGAAGTGGAGATCCCATACTGAGAAAAACCTTGTACAGAGATGCTTCGTGTTAGCATAATTAATCCACATTTTTACCGCTAAAGTTCTCAAGTACCCTTCACAATTTAAAAACCTGATCCAAACAAATCTTTGTCCGAGCCCTATTTTTCAGTCGTGTTCGCTAAAATATGAATCTACGTAAATATCCGTATTTTAGTAGCGACGAGTACGAAAAAATTGTGTACGTCGAGTGGGTGCTGAGGCGAAAAGTTTGAACAAGCAAATGAAAAATGTGATAATACATCGATCAGTTACAATCGTACTTTTCTAGAGAGCGATCCCGGTTTACTTCGCATTTTTGCCAACGCATCAAAAAGCTAGAACCCAAGCGGAAACGCGTTTCGCTCTAATTTGAATATTTCCACGTGCGACGCGTATTCTGCGCAGCTTCGCGTTTCCAAACTTTCCTTCGAATATATAAAAATCGAATGAAACGTAGGATCCAGACAGAAATTTCTTTCGCTCTTCTTTGCATATTTCATGTATCTTCGTATATTACTGGTATGCAGCTTCCTTTCTCCAATTGTTAGATTTCCCGTAAATGCATAAAAATTCACGGTCTAATCATGACGAATATAAACCGGAAGCAGGATACGGGGCGCGAATCGACGAGGCCAGACGCCAATGAACGAATTTACCGAACATTTGCCTGCTAATTCACCTATGCAAGCCGTGTAATCCGGTTATGTTGTTGAAACCGCAGGAATGTGCGGCTACGTACCTGTGCGGCTAATAGTACCTCTCCTATTCTACGTGTATATACACGTGTGCACGCGTCTATGCGCGTGTACACGGCCAAGTTTCGTACGTACGTCAGTCGCGTGGCCGGTATGCGCGGCTCGACCACGGACAAAAGGGTGAGAAAGAAAGGAACTGGGTCAATGTGATTTCGCGAACTCTTTCCCTAGGCGCGATCGCAATTTAACTTCTACGACCGCGTGTTCTATGTTGTTCGTTGTGTTTTACGAACCATCGTTATCCCATTTCGAGCTCTTCTGCTCGACGCGACGTTTACGCGAAAACAAGCCCTTTAATCGGTTTAACTCGAACGATTTTGAGCAACAAACGAATTGGTGGGATTTATCGCGTTTAATTACAAGCGTTCTCGCCTTCTGTTTGTTCGCAGTTGAATATTTGATACCGGCAAAGGTGTCTGTTCTTCTTGTCTGATCACTTTCACTCGGTGACAATATTTTGCCCCTTGTTTGACCGACGCTTGGCAAATGGATCGACGTACACGCTGGAAGAACTTGAATTCCAACTGGTCTTGATATCGTCTTTCTTCGCGGATAGAACGTGTCCTGCCTACGCGAAATCATATCGAACGGGTTAGATTAGTACGAACAGGAACGGTCGTAACGTTACCTTCTATTTACGTAAAAGAGGAAGAAGACGAACGCGAGCTGGAATTTAATTGCAACTGGTTGATGGCCGGTCGCAAGAAAATCTAAACTTTGTACGTATAAACTTTATTATATGTACATAGAAAGTGGTGTATATAACAAAATGGGGTATGAGATAAAAACGTATGTGAAGATTGGCTACTGCAATTGCATGTCCTGCAGAAACAAAGGAAATTCTTGCTCCTTTCTAATCCATTCTTGTGCAATTGATATATTTTTCACTTTTCCATAACGATGATCGCAAGTTAGTTTTACTTTTCATGACTTCTGACAATACTTACGATTGGAACGATAAAAGCATAAATAGTAATAACCGCTTTATTTAATTTATACTTCGTACAGGATAAAAAATATGATTATTACGATCGAAAGAAATTTTGTACGATACGAGTCACGCGAAACGATCGTTTTCGCGTTTGTCGTGTAACAATTTACATTTATTCAGTGCGTAATCATTGAAGGATGCTTTAATAGAGAAAATACCTGGAATATCATCACGAACGTAACTTTAAATTAACCGAACTTAATACTGCCGATCGTCGTTCAGCCGACGAGTATCGCGATTTACATCGGTTACGCGGATGAACTAAATTTTCATTCAGGGGGTGAAAATCGTGAATGGGGTGGTCGGAGGTAGAAAAAAATCGGGAATAGGGTGCAACGAAATGCCATGGCTCGACTCGATTATCGATTCCGCATCCCCTCGAACTCTCCGTTACGTGTTCCGCAATCGAATTGGCCGGTTTGCCGGGGCTTGCCGAACGTTTGCCCGCCAATTTACTTAGGCACGACGTGCGTGAACCTGCGACAACCTCGTTAACGTTATCGGGTACACGGTAACGTGCAAATGCGCTGCGATTATCGCCGAGTGCAAATTGCGCCGCTTAGCCTATCCCCGAGGTTAAAATTTTCCCGTTTCACATTCTCGATGTAACAGGTTCCGCGAAATTAAGAAAGAATTCGAAATTGGCTTTATACGATAGTTTCTTTGGTATCGATTCAGAAAGTTTGAAGGTTTTTGTGAAATATAAGATCTTGGTAATAACATCAGCGTTTACAATATGCAGAGGATTTCCGTTTTACGATATTTTAAGAGAAAATATTTTCGTTCTATGGATTATATTTTATTTAAATCGGATGCAGGAATCTAAAGTTTGACGTTGAATGGCTGACGGTTTATTTATCTTTGCACGTGTATTGCGATAAATTATTATTTTTGAGTGAATAATATATCAATCGCGAGATCATTTATCATACTACATATTCTTGTTGATAAACGTTTTCGAATAATATTTTAACGAGTAATTAAACGAGGCTCCATATAAATATTAATTATTCGAGTCCAATAATTAAAAAGGTACGAAAAATGCTTCTGCCATTCGTTGTATTAGATTACGCACAGTAGAAGCAACTCGTCGTTTGGTAGGGTCCGTTTCCAAGAATTTATGAATTATGTTACTTTCTCAGACGGACAAAAGTTGGCGAACTGTCGGGATAACTTCATCCCATAAGGACAGAGTACGTGTGAGTTTAGATAGGAAAATGGCAAGCAAACGTCATGGCAAGTAACATAATCTGAAAGAAGAGTCAGAGAGAGAAAAGAAGAACGTAGTGGAAGAGAAAGCTTAGAACGGACGGTACATTGAGTGTTGGATTGTCAGAAATTGATTATCGAACGCCTAACTCTATCAAGAATTGCATTAGCGTTCGCTATCGTGTTAAGAGCTTTTCTCTAAGCGAGAATAGGGGAGAAAGTCTTTCCGACGTTATCCTCTTGAAAGATTTGAAAAGCATATGCGTCATCTAATTCCAAGATACTTGCCAGCCGCGGAGTAATCGTAGAGTGAAATCTCGAGTGGAAGTGAAATCATAGTAACGTAATCAATCATATGGTGATTAATTAAGTTGCCCAGTTTATCATTAAGATTTGTAGTTCCTGTTAGGTTTCCCTGCGCGACGCAGAAACCATTTCGAATATCGTGTTGATTTCGAATTGATATGAACGTAGCGACGTGTCAACGATTATAGCAATTAGCTAGCATTTTATCGTGAATTCCGGAATAATATTTAACGGGACATAAATATCAGAGGTTTCTGGGTCGAGTTTCGAGTAACAATCCAGCACGATTGTTAATTTCCGGCTTGAACGTCGTATCGCGATTATCCTTAGGTGCAAATTGCACCCAATCTCTTGATACCTCGAAACGGACTTTAGAGTTCTCTGACGTCTTAATGGCCTTGGCTCGCGCTCGTAGCTTCGTTACAGATTTACACAGCCCCCGCTTGGGAACGAAGTTAACTTCTAGCTTAACTGCGGTCGCGAATCTCGTGTTTTGTTTTCTTCGCGGCCGCAACTTCGTTGGACTAGGTCCGAACGAAATTAAGAGAACGCTCACGACTTCGTAGCGTGGTGACCGGCGGATCGAGTAGTTTTACTTTAAATCATGAACGTAAAATCATGTTCGATCTCGCGTTTTGTAATAACACGGAGTCCAACTGTGGAATTATTTATGGGACTGGATAGTCGAATATTTGTCAAGTCTGAATCACAAGCATTTTGATTTTTAAGCAATTTGTTATGGCAAATCGACAAATCTTTATTTATTTTCAAATCGTTCAATTTTGCTAATTAATTGTTTCTTTTAAGCCACGTTATCGACACGCGGTGGGGAATTATATGGTTAATAGGAAGATAAATTAATAATTATAAAATACAATGGTATTTCTATTTAAAAAATTGAAAGCTACTATGCTAAATCAAAAATACTAAATACGAAATCCGATCATGCGCAAGATAAATAAATTCGATATTTGAATTGGCAAACGACTTACGATTCACCATATAGCACAGTACGTATCTCGTTGTAATATCCAGTGGAAGGATAATAAGTTGAGAATAATATTGCAGAGATGAAAAGGTGGAAAGTAATTTTCTTTCAGCGAAAAAAGCTTACCGACGCAATTAAACGATTTGACACTTAACCGATAGAGATCGAACGGTGTATAATAATATTTAAATATAATTTACGCGACATTTGTATGACAATAATTAACGTAGAAGTGAAACATTCTGAAATTAGATCGCAATTCGGTTAACAACGAAATACCGGTATTTATGTCGCTGTGCATATTGCATCGCGTGCTTTTCCCTGCATCGATGTAATAAATTGAATCTCGATTCCGATTGTTTCCCCCGTTGTTAAATATTTACAAAGCTCCGACGCGCGTACTATGTATGTTTTTTCCTGCAATTTGTTCCCAAGCAAACAGAATCGGCGAACGTTCATCAAAATTGCATAAATTTTATCTCAACTGACTAACCAATGCACCGTCCTTTTTTTACAAATTATCAACGTATCGACAACCGTAATCTTCGATTCGGCATATTCGTTGCGTAAAAACGTAAAAAAGCGAAGGGTTGTATCGATCGCCATTATTTGGGAACATTTCGTTAATATCGCAATATCGCGGTTACTCTTGTCAGATACTTGATTTCGATATTCGTCGAACAGTGATCGATTTGACGTGTGAATTTATATTGCATCTCGTTTGCAATGGGTAGATCTGTAGGGCTGAATTGGTTCAAATAAGTTGCTCGATAGAGTGGAATGCCAGTTGTTCAAATATCGATTATTGGATGTTTGATTCGATTAAATGTCGAGTGCTGGTTCGATTACTCCCAATTATTTATACGATAAACTGTCCTGTCTGCGTCATCGTTAACTTATTCCTCGCCAGGTTAACCTTACGATTCTATCAACCAATAAATCTAACACTAAGTTTCATTAAGTTTGTATCAAATGTCGAGTAAACGTTAGGATATTAAAGTTTCATCCACGTTCTACGTATTCAAGTTCTGTTAACCGTCAGTCAATCTCTTCGACGTAATACGATAATCCCTCTAGTTGAACATTACTCACTTTCGTACGTGTCGTTTTATTTCTCTTACAAATGAATTACGTATATCATATTTCTATTCGTAAGAACCGAAACCGCCAAGATCGGTCTATTTTTATTAACTTCGTATTATAAAAAATAAGACAGCACTCGGTTAACACGCGAGGAAAGATTTATATGAAATTGTCCGGCCCATCAACGTTTCGCTAATCACGAATCGTGAAGGATTTTACTCACGAATCGCAGAACACGTCGCCGAAGTTGGATCAGAATTCCCGTAATCTCGGCATCCTTATTTGCATACCGTCTTATGTCAGCCAATCTGGCGCAACAAATACTATAATTCTCGTTACCGCGATACTCGTCCCATTTCCGACACCGCAAGTGCGACAGCAAACAGTTTGAAACGGAACCAGTCGAAACGACTGAGGAAGCGGAGGTCGTGCGTTAAACCGCGAAACGTCGCGGAATAATTGTCATTGCGGTTTCGCGCTTGTCATCGAACCCGTCATTATATCGCGTTCCACGTTGTTTCGCGGGCACAGCGAATCCTGTCATTTTCTCCACGCCGTCGGTCGTCCCTTTCCACTCTTTTCTCTGCCCCTTCTGATTTATCCTTCGTCACGTCCATTATCGTTTCTCGCGACTCGTCTTTAATAAAGCGACACCAGAAGGGTTCTCGAGGTTCGAGCATAAATTTTCGAGCCATTCCTAAATGTAGGACGTTATTTCTCCGCTCTGCGATCTACTCGAGGACGCAGATGCTGTCCATTTCTAACGGAAACCCTCTTTCCTTCACTTTTAAGTCGATACGGAACTTCTGTGTTTCCTTGTATAATATATAGGGTCAGCGAAGAGCTCGTCGTATTTGTCGACTAAACGTTAAAGAGGAAATATCGTAGTGGCGCTAGAAGATGGAAGAAGTACGAAGAATAAGGGTTTCCGAGGACTACGAGAAATTTTACCGTGAGGAAGTAAATAAGTCACAATTATATCGTTATCATTGTCAATCACAGCATGATTTTTTTTTAATATTCTGAGCTTATAAAATTTGTTTAGAGTGGTCTTTTAATCGAAAGGTACCAAAGTTTAATCGAATTTTAACGAGAAGATAGTTATACTTTTCTTTATTTTGAATTAATTAATACGCGAATAAAGGACAGTGTAGATAATAAATAATGAAATTCGTAGTCACGCGGTGATCGAGATTGGTATTTTATTTAAGGAACAGCTCGGTGAAGGTGAACAAAGTTTCCGTCTTAACTCGATCCATTCGGGTGAAAATGCTTTAGGTGAAAAATAAAGTTCGAAAATTGACGATTATTTTCGTGAAAGAAAACACCCCACCGAGCGAGTTGAACATTTTTTGTCGAGCGTATAAAGTAGCTTTTGTCAACGTTTTTTGGACGGAAGTGGCGATTCGTTTGAATATTCAAAGAACCTTTTAAAAATGCTGTAAAATTCACCGATCCGTTATAAATTGAAATTTTGAGCAAAATCATCGCGAACGAAAAAGAAGCAACTGTACCGAATGCTTCTCAAACATGTTAAATAATACAATGGACGAAGTAATTAAAAAACTGACCATTTTATTTTTGCACGGGAAAGTCAATCGCAAAGTTCCACGATAAATTCCAGTCGATTTTCGTGATAATCGATTTCACGTCGGCGTGTTGATCGCTTAAAAATTCATGCTCGACTATGGTCAGATTATTCAAACGATGTTACGTCGAAGTCTTTTCAAAAGTAATCACAGTTATAGCGACTTCTACGTTTATTCAGGCTGCCGGTCGATTAATCGATTAATGGTATCGTCGATTTTAATTCGTACTTTCAATATCATTGCGTCGCGTCGCTTTGCTGAAAGAGCGACACGTAAAAATACATTTCTCAGGAAACAAAATTTGAAACGAAAAACTCGAAGTATGAAATTATCGACGATTCAACTATTTAGCAGTGAACAAATCGTCTTCCTCTTACGATGTTATTGAGATATGTATAATTTTGTGTGCTTGACTAGATTGACCGCGTAGTAGTGATACATGTATGTGAATATGAGTGTATGGAAGTATGCGTGTACACGGCGTTTCGGAAACAAAGGAATGTAAACTGTTTTCAGTTAACAGTTTGGTATGGAAGAAGGCGAGACGCGTGCAAGTGTGTATCGACGAAGATCCTGGAAATCGTTTATTAAATAAGTCTAAAACTATTTTAATATGAATTCTAAGCGTAAATTCATTGTTCCTATACCATTATTTCGGCAATTAAGATCCAAAATTCTCAACAGATATAATATCCTTCAGGGTGTCTCGCAAAGTATCCCTTGCTATTAAAAAATGAGTAGAACGTTTTTTCATAATTTCATAATTCTGTGAACTCGTTGCCCTCGTACCAAATCTGTCAATATCGTAACATCAGCATAGAAACAAGGAAATTTTCAATATTCAACAACAAAGTATCCAATAATTACCACCGAATATTATTTTCCTGCGAATATTAAAACAGGTATTATTTTACGTTGCGTATGATAAACATGCGGTAATTAAATTCTCATTATCATTAAGTTTTTCTTCGCGTTTCGTATCGAAATTCGAAATATTTACCAGGAGCCAAAGCTTGCGGCTCATTTGATAAATAACGCGATAATTAACAATGATGTTTAAAAGTCATTTAACCCGCCGCACCGTCGGACGCATTTTATCAGTGCGATACGTAACCGATCGAATGCTGTCGGAATAAATTCAAATTTATTCTGGACACGGTGAGGCGGCCGAATCGACGTGCAAGCGTGGACCGTTTAAAAATTCACGGCCCGACTCTGTGGTCAGAATAAAAATTTCCAGCGACGCGGCCGGACGATGAAGGTGTCGTTGCGTCGATTGTAGAAACAACGAGTGCCGTGCGATAATTGCTCCGCGATCGACGCGCGTACCGTGCACGCTGTTCCGCGTATATGCCGACTGCCACGTTTAATTGCGCCTATCTACGTTACGAACCACAGCGATATATTCAATCGCTAATACCTTCTAATGCTCGCTGACGAGCCACGCTCGCTCCTTTCTTCGCCCCTGTCACGTAAACGGTGTACGATAATTTCTCTCTTCTCCCTCTTTTCGTCCTTCTTTTTATGTCGTTTCTGCGTCATGCTACTGTTGAGAATTGTGGATTTTAATCGTCGAAATAAATATGTAAGAACATTTAGATTGCATTTGGGATTGATATCAAAATAGTTTTAGATTTATTTAATATGTGATTTACAAGATATTCGTCGATTGCATTTGCACATGTCTCAGCACTCTCTTTGTCTCACCATCTTCTATACCACGCTACCAACGCAGTTGCGTTCATCCGTTTTACGAGACTCTGTGCACGCACATATTCCCATACTATGTGTGTCACTATTACGCGGCTAATCTAGTGTAGCACACAAAATTACACACATCTCAATAGTTACATTATGGTTAAAGTGGATTAAAGCGTATTGGGACAAACTGGTCTTTCCGATAAGTGAAACGTCTGAAGAGTGCGTATACATAAATCATAAAAAAATTATATATATACGTTATATATTTAGATATATTGATATTATGAGTTGATCGAACATTTCGATCATGTTCTCCTCGTTGCGTTTACATGGTAACGATGGAATGAAAGACTGTGGAATTTTGCAGCATTATGGCTAAATTAGCGGTTCTCTTTATTGGAAGGTAATTACGTGTTTACTTGTTTGTTGATGTTGTTTAGCGCGTACAGTGAAATTTGTTCGAACGGAATTTTACTTATTTTCTGTGTGATTGTGCTATGTAAATGTAGGATAAATTTGTGACATTTTATTTAATGATATTATTTATTATTGATTGTTAGTTATATATCTGTTTAGTGCATAGAAAGGCCATCTATTTGAAGGAAATTTAAGTTAGCGCTTGATTAAGTGTTTTGTCGATTAAACATTCAACTTCAATCGTACGATCCTCCAATAATTTCATATAAACGGAATTCTGCTATAACGAAGATTCCATTTTTTTGTTGAATAAATTGCCCGAACCATAAGAATGTACTATTTGTCTGTTCACCGGTTTATCACATCGTAAAAGACTTTATAAAACGTAATATTGGACAAATTTTTGTAACGAACGTCCCAGTACGTTCAACGACCATTATTTGTATAAAGGAACAACCGATGAAAGGAGAGGCGTAGCTACGTTAATATTCAAAGTTTCCGCAAAATTTTCAACAAACTACTATTTAACAATGAAACGAATTTAAGTGACAAAGAAATTCGTTCAGCAAAATGCAATCCCCCTTTTGCGGACCACCAATGAACAACTGCTAACAAAAATAACAAACGATAATTAAATTAATATAACTGCGATTCTCTAGGTTTCGATCGTATTATTAATACGTCGCGCTTTCTTCCAACTTTCCGCGACCACCCCGGTTCGATAAATCTTTGATAAGTTAGAATCCACTATGTTTAGGAAACATTGGAGCCAAGCGCAACGCGCTGATAACACGATTGAAACCCGAATAACCGCAAATGTCTCATCGGACAGTCGTGAAAGTTTAAAGTTCGAAATAATTAAATTGCTCTTGATACACAAGCGTCCCGTAATCCCATAACGTATTTTACGATCTACTTATAACAACGCGTTTCACCAATACAGACACGTATCAAGGAATAAGGGAAATATCGTAACAAAACTCACCATGTGTCTAGAGCGTAGAGGAACGTTCACCGTCTGACTATCTTTTTCTACGTCGCCCAATGATATCGTGGAAACGCGTGAATTCGAGGCCTAATTACAGGGGCAGTGCAACCGTCTCGATACCTCGAACGGTAATGCTTTCTAATGCCTGTCAACCGGATGCACGTGTCCCTTTGTTCTAAATGCATACGAAGCGAAGCAAAAATTGCACGCTCGATCTCGAGGCGTTTCGCGATTTTGCAACGTCGATTATCCGCGATACGCGAGATAAGCGCGCGGATTTTCCGCTCGCGACAGAAACCGGAACATTCCAAGAGGAATGTAGAGGGAATTCGGGTCACCCGGTATATTTTCAATGGAAACCAGAGATCGCGTTAACCGGCTTCCCACTCACACACCGGTGGAATAATTTCGTCGCAACGGCTTTGTTTCGGAACGCGAGACGTCGCAAAAATGTTAACCCAAATTGGAGGGTGTTTACGAAAACACCGTGGAACGAATTTCATTTCGCGTAATTAACCTCGAGAGCGGAGCCACCAAAGTGACGAACGAGGGGAATAGCAAGCTAGACAACGAACGAAAAAAAAAAAGAAAGATAGAGTTTGAAATTTTTCTGGGCCGCGGTCGTTGCCTTTTGACACGAACGAATTTTTACCCCGCTAATTGGCTTTCTGCTTCTTGCACGTTGTTTCCTTCCGAGTGGCGGAACGTTATTGCGAAAGAATTTCGAAGTTTTAACTCTGGAGAAAAGTTTTTAGCTCGAAAGATTTGAATTCCCGTAATGCGAGATTTCAAAATCTGGATTATTTAAATTTGTTAGCGCGAAATTTAAATTTCGAAAAATTTAGCTCCCGCGTTCGATTTTTCGATCTTCCTCCATTTTAAAACGCTCATACGTGAAGCTATAGGCGTTTGTGTTATCACGTTAAGTTCAAGCATTGCGTAATAATTTACAGATAATGTTGTAAATTTTTCAAAATTTAAACTCTTTGCTGTAGAACTGTGTCGATATATATGATCATCTTGTGAAAATTATTCTTCGTTTATTAAAATTTCTGTTAATTTGTTTCTCAATTGACACCGAATACAGCGAACCAAATACAGCGATTACGCGAATTGTAAAATTCTATTGGAATGGTCGATGCGTGACCAGACAATATCCTATTTCAACTAGGGTGCCGTTTAACGTTAACCTGATTGCGCGAAGTTACGAAACAATTATGTAAGGTCGCTATGTGACAGTGAATGCAACCAGGTGGGTTTATTGTTCCGTCGTCGAAGGTATAATGGTTTGTGTACTTCCTTCTGTGTGATCGCGGTGAAAATGCATGGCTGACGCAAGAAGCAAATACCTTGACGATTTATTTTCCTGCGCGACGCATGGAATTCGTCGTTTGTAAGGTGTGTGCAACGTAAACAGACGTCGTACGGTGTTCCATGGTGATATAACGTAGAAATTTTCGTTGCTTCGCTTCAAGGAAATAAATAACAAACGCTTAAGTAAGCCACAATTTCAAATCATGGAAATTTACCTGGGAAAATACATTTATCGAGAAAAAATCAATCTTCAGAAGTATTAATTACGTATCGCTGTTATAATAAATCATTTTGAAAGATCGTTACTTGTCGTGAAATAAATGTATGTTGTTCAAACGCAATTACCAACGATCGATTGACATAAAGTTCCATAACGATCAATTTGTCGATGTGGTATTCGAGATAATGCATCCATTCGTTAGCTTGATTTGATATTTCTATTAAGATTCCGGGGATTAATTTTTCAACGAATACGCCTCTTCTATCATATTTCCATTGGAAGAAAAAATGGAGCCGCGTATGCAGTTTGTACAAAATTTCCTCCCCATTTTTCCTCTCCTGATATTCACTTGTTGTCGAATATTTTTCGCTGTATTTAATTATGCGTTCGCTGGTATCGGATATCGCGGTTGAGCGCAGAGTCAGAGTAATGGCTGGAAACTCGTTTAGATCGTCGATATCTTGGACTTTCGGACAAGAAACGGCTTAATTAATCGCACGGCAATTGGCAGAGGAAAAACGAGTTGTTTCGCGTTCGAATCACGCGGGCAAGAAGCCAGACACCATTGGGGCATCGTTAACGGTAATGCGATTCAGAGCAGATATGATTTCAGTCGGCGGGAATGCAGACTGTGTTTCTATAAATCACGATGAGAAAGGAAAGATCAGTGAAGTGACTCGTTCCTTACAAATAACTGTTTCAAACCTGTCTAAGGCGAGACGTAAACTAAATTGCAAGCGTGTTCTAAATGCCTGTCGAATGACGAATAATTTTAAATGAACGTTACCTCTGGTTCAACTATTGCACAGAATTGGATGGAAGGAAATGCTCTGAGACGATACAGGTACGGACAGTCGTTAGCGATTCGACGATGAATTATAAAATTGGATCGTTTAGAATATTTAGAAATTAATTATCTATGGCTTGTAGTTTTTTAAATGTACTGTAAAGGAAGGACTGGTTCTGAATTAATATTATACGGCGTCGAACGAGACTCTAGCTCCTTACGACTACCAATACTCGGTATCTAGTTACTCGTTGCTGTCGTCGAGAATTGTGAACTTATTTTACGATCGTACTATATCACTCACACGTATCGTATTCCTCGTGAAACAATAAGAACAACATCTCTTTCATACGATACTTTGTTTTCGAGAAAATGCAGTTTGAAAATTGATCAAGCGCAGGTGCTCGAACACGTTTAATTCCGAACTGGACGAGAGTAGATAATCGACAGATAATAATTACTTGATAAATATACGTCATAAATGATAATTAAATGATAGATAAATATACATGCGATAATTGAACGTTATTCGATGTAAAACTACGTGTCATTCAACAGCAATACATTGCATTTCTGCCAGACGATTTCTATGCAGATCTGTACAGCGCGTAATATCGCAAATCTCGTTAATATAACAAATTTTGCCACCCTGTAACGCTTAGTGAATTGACCGAGGATGCGGGTAGAAGCTAGTCGTCTGGTTGTGACGAACAAGTCTGCGATGGAATTTCAGAGAAGATCGTCAAACGTCGTAGATACGTTTGAAAGCATCTGAGCCGGGCTGTACCATCCGAGACGATGGCGAAACTTTAACAACGATCACGATGGAACCCATTTAAGGGCGTGTAGAAGTTTGTTAGACCGTAGTGGACACGATAGGATTCCTGTAGATATCCAGATTCTGGTAAAGCGTCGCAAGTGAATCGTAGTCTTTGTTGCTTATTTTTAATCGTCCTCTAACCATCATCTTTTAACCCGCAAAGTGAGAAAGTCGCACAAACCGTATCACCCTCTTAGGCGTAATACATTTTTTATTTAGAGCTTCCTTCATTTTTCACATCTCGTTCTATCTCTTCTGAAAATAATTTATGCAGGTAGCGTGCATTGCATTTGTAAATCTGCCATTGACAATGTTTAATTCCGTTCTTCCTCTAGCATTCAATTGTTTACACGTCGTTGTACTTCTTCGGAATTCTATTAATTGTAAGTTATTTTCATTTGCGAACGAGCGTAATTAAAACTGATTTATCTTCAGTATTGTTATACTTATTTTGAATTTTGTAATTATAAATATTTTTGCTCAAGAGAATACTCGGTTTAACGTTGTTTCGATCATGTTCCGTTCGATTCGTTAAAGATTTGTTTCGCTCGTCGTTATTTGATAAATCTTCGTATTGTTCGAACGTGTCAGATAATGGTTTGTCGTAATATGTAAACAAGTGTAATAATCGATGAAGCTTCCTATCGCTACAATAGCGTATTCGATAATTTGTTGCGTATTCCAATCAAGTAGAAGCGATTGTGTTCAATCGAGGTGTTCCAACTGCATTCTACCTGATTGGACTAACTTTGATCGTGTTTAAGTAATTCTATTGACGTTTCGCTTTGTCCGTTGAATTTTGATTGTCTAGTAATTTGGTCAGACAATCCCAGTCCTTTCCAACACCGTCGGTTATATCTACGCTTACGTCTGTCGATTCTTTCGCTATTTTCGAAGATTCTCCAATTTTTTCGGCTTTCTTTTTGAACTACGATCCGCAGGTTTATCCTATTCTGTCTCTGTAATTACACCTTGTGTCTATTTACAGCGATAGAAATGAAAAGTTCGTGGTTCCCCATACAATCTATGATATCTGATCGTAACATCGCAAGACGTCCTTTAGATTTTAACCAACAAATTTTTGCCTCTCTCGATGAATACCATATGCCGAAGTTTGAGAGCCTTTTTCGCAATTTTCCGTATATAACGATCATTCCAGAAACAGAAAAGGAATACAGCGGCTGCAAGAAGCATCTCTGCGCCGTTGTACTTATTATAGCGTTTATATGATAATTACTCAACACCAAGTATATTAAGTTTCATATTATTCTGACTCTCATTACTTTGGTTACTTTCATACGGCGACAACATTTTGATGCTACTATTAGGTCGTCCGAAAAGTTTCCTTCGTTTCATAAGGTGATAATAGACGAACAACAATTTCTATTTTATATTATTTTATTGAATTAGGTGTGATCCATTTCGTTCTATTTCTATTATGTTCGTGCATAATTCGATAAACCAATATAAAACAAAACACATTGTGCGTCTATTATTTCCTTATAAAACGAAAGAAACTTTTCGGACTATTTAATAGGACGAAACACGGACCTGATAAAAGGACGCTTTCTTGGAAAGTAACGTTGCGTACAAATTCTTTTTTCAATCCCTTTCAGATTTCAGACGACAGAACCGCACGGTCGGACAAATCCAACGGTTGTTCTTTTCTTTGCACCGTCGAGCCATTAATTGCCCGAATTCGTTTAAAGTGGTCCCCTCGTTTTTGCCTGTGTATGTATCGAGAACCGTTTGGTCGGACGAGTCTCGAGCAATTCGCGAGTAATTGAAACGCACGGGCTGCCTGGTTTGGCTCGCAGACTTTATTAAACTCGAGCGGCAATGAAAGTTTACGCACGGCGTTATTCTTTTTAAACGACCGGCAGAGAAAGTTCTCCTCTTGGCGAGAACGGCTCTGCTATACGCGGCTGCGATAAAACCTATCCTGGTTACGAGACAGCGAAGAGCTATCGCAACGATGCGGAAGCCAAGGAAGCCGACATGTCGCGGTACAAAGCGGCCTTACTTAAACCGTCCTGTCTGACCACCGCAATGAGTTCCGTATTTCGATTTAATGCGTATCGCATTATGCTTACGCAAACATCGTGTATGCTTGACAATATACATATAGCGTGTTGTTATACGCTGTTACTCGAGGACCACACGCTGCTATTTTATGACACGACAGTCCGTTATCGGGTTTTCTTCTATGCAACGAATTTTAAATTACCGGAATTTCCAAGAAACATTATGTAGGATCGAAATTATGAATTACTGTAAAGAGATTACAAAATATGTATATGTAGCGGCACTCGACAGCAATTAGCGTCGGACGTTGGGGTCCCAGGGTTCAAATCCCGGCGACCGTAGTCCGATTTTTCTTTCCGCGATACGAAAATGAGAAGAAAATGCAGAAGTACCCCAGCAGCGACGTCTACACTCGCAGCAGACCCTATCTCGGCCTCTACACCAGCAGTAGCACTATCGCCATAACTATACTACACCTCCTATAGAAAGAATAAAACACAACGATGAGATATAAAATATTATGGTAACGTACGGTCTGGTGGATGTTCTTTCGATTTGTTACGAATTATCGACTAAAGAGCAACCGGTCAGGTCAAACCGATCGGTCGATATCGCGTATCTCGAATGAATTAACGCTCAAGGTAGAGGAGGTTTAATATATCGCGTGTTATAGTAATCCAGCACTGTGTTGAACTAGTTGTATAAACGTAACGTGTGACGTGATGCACAGCTGTGGTAAGATCTTGTTGAGAGTGTGAAGTATTTCACCCGTACGGTACGATGTCTGACGACGAACTGTCCTTCTACGTTGCCGATTCTCCTTACCAGTCGTTGGGTTTCGTCTGTCTGTCGTGCCCTTCCGGCTGGTCCTTTCCCGGGGTTTTTCACCTGAACTCGGAGTCATTAGGTTTCCAGCTCGGGGAGGGCGTGTAATTCGGAATTTCTTAAAGAAGAGATGGGGCCTGTCCGTGCCATAAACGGACGGCTACTCAAAATTCCGAACAGGGTTATTTTTCGACGCAATTATATTCTTCTAACGTCAAAAAGCATGTGTAGTTTGAATAGAATATGTAAGAGGTCTCATTGCCGATACGTGATTTCTCGTTTTAACGATACGTTAAATGTCTTCTTGAAACATTACAAATTCTTTTTATTTACTAAAACGAGGACAAGATTGATTACGATGAATTTTATTGTGAACAAGTATTTGTAATATCCAGTGGTTTTACAGGTACGTGTACGTTATATTTTGTAGAAAAATAAAAACCATTTATTAAAAGATCCCGCTGTGAAAAGGTTCAAATTACGTTCAACCAAGTTTTTCTTTATTTAAAGTCGTATATTCTACGTCTGTTAACGATAATGTCTTATTATTTCGATTTTCCCTGCCAAATATCTACGTGTCTTAAACGTATATATCAAGTTGCCAGAAAAGTTTCTTTCGTTTTATGAGGAAATAATAGACGCACAATTTTTGTTTATTTTATATTATTTCGTCGAATTACGTACGATCCATTTTATTCTGTTGAGATAAACACCGCTACATTTTGCAGACTTGGTTTCACGTTTGTACGAAGGTGCACTGTTGTAAGAAACGCGTTTGCGAAAGAAAGACACTTCTCGGACAACCTAATACATATCAAAATTCATATGTCGAGTATCATATCTATATTCTATAGAGTATTTCAAAGGAATTACCTCGAATAATATAATAATCCGAAATTTGGTTCTTCCTACGAGAAAAGCAGCGAATCACGAGCATTTCCTTGTTTCGCAAAATTTGTTGTTCGGATACATTGGGTTGGCAACTAAATGATTGCGGATTTTGTCGATACCACCTAATGACAAAACCACAGTATAAAAGCCGTCCAAAATAAGCGCTCGAGTCAGTCTGTTAAAATATTTTGATTCAGTCTCTTCTAATACTTTGAATCGTCACTCGGTTGTATTTGCATAATAAACTCTATTATCATATATAAAGTTCAATTTCTTTATCTTATTCGTGAAACGTTCGAACTACGACGCGAGGAGATTACCAACGATCTATCGGTTTCGAGATTTATCGTGTCTCCGACGTGACGCCGGAGAAAAGTCTACAAGAGTCTGTTCGATACAAATCAGACCTATCTGCGCGCAAGTTTTCCAAACAGCGAGTTAATTAGAAGAAAAATTCTCGCATATAATTTCAATTGCTTATTCAGAGGGAAACGTGGTCACGAGCAACGAGATACGCGAACGTTCCGGGAACGGAGAGCGTTAGATTTGTCGGAGAGCATCCGCTGGAAATTGCGCCGCCGTTTGCAACCAAAATATGTATATTGCAGTCGGTGGTTCGCGATTTTATTCCGAGACGGCGAATAGAAGAAAATCCGAGAAACAGAAATTCGAGACAGAATTAGTTCAATTTCGAAGTCATCGTGGTAATTGCGCCTCGTGGCCGCCATGAAATTAGCGCTTTTTATTCCGGCAAATGAACATCGAGGCAGTAAAAGTGACTCGATCGTCGATGAAATTTATCGACATTATCGCATTTTTCGTCTTGCTTACTATTGTAAAGCGCGCGATTGTAGACGAAGCATCCGATCGTCTGCGCTTTTATGTTTCCTGGTTCAAGGGAAGTAATCGTTTTGACAAAACTGTACGTTTGAGCAGAGGACAGTGTAGGAATATTGACGGTGATTACTGTTTATTATTATTATTGGTCATTCATTATCATTTCATTACGAGTTCAATGAATAATTCGTTAGATGTAATTAAATTAAATTCGAAGAAATGCGAGTTGATATTTCGATATTTCGCACTGTATGTATCAACGATCGCTTGTTTGCCGTTTAATAATTTATTCGCTACGAAGCGAATAAAACGTCCATAAAGCTGTGCAACCAAAGATGAAAAAGCGATAGTTATAGATAATGAAAGAAGGGGATTATTTTTTGAAATTTTCTAGTACTTTTACGTCGAAGATCGTCGAAAGTGATTCGTTCGAAAACTTTTTGTAAACGTAGAAATAGCGAAAAAGAGAGACGATAAAAGAGTTTCATCTTAGAAACTCGCTGAAACGCTTATCGAAGATGGAAACTTTATTAGCTGCTCGTTTGTTACGTTATCAGTTTCGTCGTAACAACGAAGCAAATTAGCGATTGTTCGTAGAAAATTTGGTTTACGCGATGATCTCGTTTGACGTGGTCGTGCACAAAAAGTCCTTCGTTCCCCATTGAATCCTCTTTCGACTAATGAGCGTTTCATCCGTTCATCGGATTCCGCGTGACAAATGGTCGTCCCCTTCGCGAATGCAAACTTGCTTCATTAAAACGGCTGCATTAATTTGTCACAGATTCGCGCGCTTCAATTTCTCGAATTTCTCTGTAGCGTGAAATTTTCCTACGTTTTACGCTAAGTTTGTATATTAAATTTGTTTCCAGGCAAGATTCACTTTGCTTCTTTTAATGGAAATATCTTATCGAAAAATTACCGTTGAACAGTCGGCAAAAGTTGTAGCATAAACCATCCCGGGCTTATGAGATTATTATCGGCTGGGTCTCTTTTCAATTGTATCATAAATTAAGTTGAAATGGATTTTCTCGTCAGAACAAACCAATTTTGTACTTGAACCGGTAGAAAGAAAAGTACAAACGGAAAGTTTTAACCCTTAACAAAGAAGGCTGTTCGTCCCGAAGGCAAGTAAGAAGTTTCTATCCGACGAATGCAATCTACGGAATAAATGACTTTAAGTTTACAAATTTCTCGCTTCTTCGATCCCGAATCTACGCAGCAAATTTGCCTTCCAGAAACTTCTCACTTGTCAAAATGAACTCATCTTACATCTGATGTAAAAGCAGGAAAAATTTTAACGCAGGAATTGGAAAACTTTCCAGCCAGAACAATTTCCATTAAAAAGAAAAGATTGATATCTGGTTATTTTTCCGTATAAAAAATCCTGCAACCAGTATAAGCAAGACAGAAAATGTTATACAAACGGAAATCGTTGACAAAATCGTTGTTGAAAAAATATAAGAAAATTAATGAGATACCAGCTCGCAAGACTGTCCCAAACTACGCCAAAGGAAAATTAATACTCGCGATTGATTCGTTAAACAGAACATATTGTACCATCGCAAAATTAGAACGAGCTACGGAGTCGTAAATTTGATTTCTTATCACTGTCAATATATATCGTTGGTAAAAAGATTTTAGATGGTCTATTCATAGATACCATTTTTGTCTTCTTTCGCAGTAGTCGAAAGTCTGACACTGTTTCCTTTTTATTTAGCATTTGCCTTATAACTTATTAATAGAGCTTCGAGCTATTTACGTACCGTGGAAATTAACGTATGTAAACTGTGTGCGCGATTGGAGCTCGTATAACGGGAGATCATCAATTTCTTCCATTATTATTTTTTGTTCGCATAGAAGATGCTCACGTTCGGACAAGAGAACTTAATCAGGAAGAGTCGAGTTAATCGTTAAGCATTAACTAAAATTTTGTTCCGTTAAAGGAAATTCAAATAAACGGAGTTCTACCGTACGAGGCTCGTTCTTATTCACATTCGCAGAACATAGTGACGAAATTTAACTAGAGTAGAAGTAAGACGTACCTTATACATCTAGCGACTAAGAAGTCTAGAACTGAATCTTGGATTCGTCAAAGGAATCCATCGACGTTCATCCATTCATTTTCTCCTTAAATGTCGCGACCTACTTTCGATAGACTTACCGATCGTCCCGTTACGAAGTGAAACGATCGAGGTGCAGATCGTTAGCTCGAGAGATCGAGGTATTGACCCGCGAGCCGAACAGGCGATCAGCTGACGCAGGAGCTGACGCAGGTAACTCGTTTCACCTGCGTCCAGGCATTTTCAAAATCTCTTTAGCCGTCGCCCCCCACTCTCCATGTCCATTGATCTTTTGCCCAAGTTGATTGACTTTTCGGCGCCGACCGGTGACGCCCTGGTAAAGGTAAATCCTGGCTTCAGGTGAGCAAACAGGTGCATTCGACCAGGGGATCAGGTTACGCGAGAGATCGGCTTGGTTGCGTTGTGTTTCGAACCGGTTCTACGCTTACTGGAATCTCAGGTGCACGATAGGTACCTTATACTCGATCGGCTGACCATTCTAAGTGTAGCAGAATAGACTCTTCGATTAGATGCAGTTTTCGCATTTGGAGATTTGAAAATGTATACGGTGGTGGATAAAAGAATGACCTAAAATCGATACACGATGGATTTTGGTAGCTTTTGTACCAAAACTGTTTTTATCGTCCTCGTCGTTTTTAATTGACATCCGTTCTGTGACAGATCACTGACGCACGCTAAAAATTTTTGAACAGAAATTAGCTGCGAATTTATTAAGGCCACCGGATATGGTCGATTGTTCGATACCTGGCGAATAGTGTGGTTAGCGTCGTTTAAGGCTCAAAGGGTCATCCAAGCGTAATTGATCGAAATTAAATCGAATCCGATGAACGAGACTGATGGGGTAAACCGATTGCGAGGCTCTTGCAGGTAGTTCCTTTATAATTCCGCAGACTGTTCGTATCTCGAGATCACCGTTATCAAATTTTTGACTTGTAAATTCGCGAATAAGGTGTGACAGGTAAATGAACTTCAGCCGTAGCGTTACGATTCTTATACGTAGCCTTGCTTGCCGAATTTGACTAGCTTCATCGTCGTCTAGAAATTGCCTGTCGTTATAGGAAATTCGTTTCTCTATTGAGATAGCTAAGAATTTATTCATTTTCGCACTGTTAGTCGAAATTAAACTTGTTAAAAGTAAACATTTCCCTTTAGCACGGAAAAACAACAGTCGAATTTTATCCAAAGTGTACGTCGAACGTTCGCTATAAAAATGTTCAATTATTTGTACATTTTGAAATGTTACGTAACACGATTCACGGATTATCCATTTAAATATAAGTATGATAATTAAAGATCTTGGTACTCCCTGGAAAATGGCTTTGTTGGAAGTGAAATTACACCGGCGCGTAATAAATTATACATTCTGGAATTTTATCCCAGATTTATGATTCCTTTTGTCCATTATAATATTCCATAATCGCTATTACGATGGCAGTACAGAACAATTTATGCACAATACCATGGAATGTATTCTGTATCGCTTCTTTTGATGTAATTTATAAAGTCGAGGATACTTTTGTATCACTGATTATAATATTCATAACGAAGTCTTTTAACGAAGTGCAAATCTCCATGAAAGAGAAACGAAAGGAGAAATCTTGAAACTAATTCGTGGAAAATATATTGGCGTGTTACTTGAAAATATTTTTCAAGCAATACGAATATGTTGTTGCATCGGAAGGAGAACGAGGAACGCGATACGAGAAAGACGAAAGCGAAAATGGCGATTGGAGTGGGAATCGCCGGTCCGACAGAAGAAAAGTAATAGGAACGTTCGCAATCCTCCTCCTCGCTTGTTGTCCTGATATTGAACACCTGTTCGCGCACCTGAATCACCTGGAACGTGAATTTATCTGCGCATACGGCCACTCGAAAGTCCTCCTTGCGATCTTTACCGCTCTGATAGAAGAACTGTCGTTTTGTTTTAACCATTTCAAACCTATGACGTCCCCTTCTAAGCGAGACCATTCCGAGCGAGTGTAGCATCTCCTTTAAATTAAATCCAACTGTATAAATCGTGCTTACTTTCTCCATTTCTCTCTTGGAGAATTAATTTTCGTTTCACTGATTTATCGAAGTGAAGAATATTCTTTGACGAATGAAAACTTATACCTGAGGAAAAAACGTGTCTCGTTGTAAATACACGAAGACTTGCTCAATTTCTTGCTTTAGGAATTGCTGTGTGGATATATATGGAGATATATAATAAAATATATACAGGGTAGTCATCGATGTACCGAGATTTTCTGATTTATATAGAAATGTTTCTCGGATAAGGTGGATTAAATTTTTTACTAATTAAATTAAATCCGTTGCCTAATATGCCTGGCTGAAATAGTTAGGATTTGCAATTGGATAGCTTTGGTATCGATTAGCATACGACTTTGTTTGCAGATATTCAAATTACTAGGTTAATGGTCGATAATAAAATTTGTAAACAGAAAGAAAGAATATATTTTAGTTTCTTGATGATTTATGTTACGATATCAGTTTTCAGCTTGATCGAGATCTTCATTTGCATATTATTCCTATATATGCATATATCGTCCTTATTTATTAAGAATATTCATTAACAACTTATTCAACAACAACGACCGAAGTTATTCGATGAGGTGTGTGAAAGATATAAACCCGATTCGTATTTTATGAAAAGCTAGATTTAACGAAAGGAATTTATTTTATTTTTACATTTCGTTTTTATATAATTGTAATTTATATTTTCATTCCTAGCAGATCAGAAAATCGTATTTAAGCGATATCATCGTGTTCATACGTTCAAATACGACAAAGTATGAGTTTCCAATTACTTTTTACCGCGGTCTAATTAAATCCTATCGCTTGTAATCGATACACGGCCATTTTATGTCGATCTTTAATCAACCTAATATTCAAAATTAAATTTCAATTTCTTAATCAAACGTATTATCTCAAACTATGAAAACGAAACCAAAAATTCTTTTAAAACTAAGCATCCGCTCTTTTCATTTCAATCAAACCACACCCTTGCAATTAAATCGCGATCTCTTCAAACTACCTTCCATAATTTTGCTGATTTACAAAATCGACGTATCGATTTGTCCGAAATTCTCATCGAGACAAAGGTATTAGGTTGTCCGAAAAGTTTTTTTCGTTTCATAAGCTGATAATAGGCGAACAACAATTTCTGTTTTATATTATTTTATTGGATTAGGTATGATCCATCTCGTTCTTTTTCTATCATTATATTCGTGCATAAACTAATATAAAACAAAGAACATTGTGCATCTATTATTTTCTTCTAAAACGAAAGAAGCTTTCCGGACAACCTAATATTAATAATTCGAATCAACGAAGAAAAATTTCCAACGATCGAGTGAGGTACTAACGATCTTAATTTTTGACGATTTTCTTTTATTTCGTTTCAACGTTGCTGGAAAATAGAAGGTCATCGGTAGCGCCGTACAGCTGTTCGTAGCCCTATTTCTAAATCGTTAACCAAAAGTTTGTAATTTACGGTTTTGATGTGCACGAAAGTTGCGCCAGATTCATTAGGTTTCCCTTCGAATATAATGTGCACAATTTGTTTTATGAACTGCACGCTTTTAACGTTCAAATCGTTCGGTCGTTGGTCATCAATTCAGGTATATCCGCCGATCCCATATGTCAGGAGAACAGCAAGTGGAAGATGTACAGGTAGAACGTCGATTGCGTTCCACCTGAGGCGAGTGCAACGTGCAACGTGTCTTAGTGCACTCGACGCTGTGAATATCGTTGTAGTGCATCTCGGACTAGGGCAGTATGTATACCTCGGCCATTCGTCGTTCTGGTTTTGTCATTTGCGTAGTCCGAGACAGAGTGAAATCGAACGGAGGACATACCATCGACTAATTGCTGTTATTTCGCGAGAAATCAGAAAGGAAGCTCTTAAAAGAGAAAAAAGTAATTTTATCTTCGATTTTCGACGCTTTCAATGCTCCGTATATATTTAACATTTAGCTTTTTCAAAGATTTTTTTTTAAATAAATACCGACAAAGTTTCTTCTTTTTGGAGTTTGTATAGATCATTTCTTCGATCTCGAATCCAGCTACCTTTCCTGACGCGTTGAATGAAATGGCTCTCAAACGCTCGTGTTTAATTTGGAGAGAATTAAGATTTGATTTATTTAAATATCATTTACTTAATTAGGTTTAATTAGATTAAGCGGTTAAAGATACGTTTCGCTTAATTTATAATATACGCTTCGGTAGGTATGACAGACTTGAAAGAATTCCTCCGATTGAAATACACGATTGATTGCCATGTGCTTTATGATGGTAATTAAATTCTTCTTTTTATCTGTATTTCGTTATTTAACACAATAATCACGTCCCGAGCTCGGTATTTAAATAGTGGAACGGCCTGATATTTATGTAATGTTTTGTAATTTATTTTAAATAACGCGTTTCACTTTAAACTTCTTAGTAATAGTTCGATGATAATCTCAGCCGTGATTTCGCTCGTGTATTCATCTTTTAATTCTTTCGTTAACATTCGCTATTCCAATATCCCACACGATCGTTGACAAATCTATAAAAAAAGGAAGAAAGGCAATCAAAATAATCTCGCAACACTGCGAATGTTTATCCAGAAGAAGCAGAAATTCTGTTACAGAATTTACATCGATCGCGTGGAATCGTAACGGAGGAAACGGCCACAAAAGTCGCGTAAAAGCTGTTTAAAACACATCGCTGGATACGTACACGTGCCTCTAACATTTTCCTCGAAATAACATTGCGCTCACGTAGCCACGTTAACAGCTCGTCGTTTAAGGATTCTCGTATCAATTCAAACAGTAGTTTCACAGTTCGAATATAATACTCGTCGAAAAAAAGGAGGACACACGTGTGACTAAACCTAAATGGGCGCTCGTGTCGAACACGGTTTGCGAATAACTGAAGGTCCGAGAAAGCTCCATTCGTCCCGTTTTCATAGGACGCGAAAATGACGAATCTGGTTCGTTAATCCAGAAATAAATAGTGAAACAGTGGAGCTACCTACGATATTCAGAGCCGCGACATTTGCTCGCAACTCTGACGAACGTCCAAGCGTCCCAAGATCCTCGGTTCCATGACATTTCACTGAGAGTCGGCCGGTTGATAAAACGCAATTACGAGCTCGATTCGAATTAACAGATTCGTGTGAGAACTTTGTTCGCAACTTTCTTGTCCTGCTTGCGTTTCTTATTATCTTGTTCGTCGATTGTAAAAGTCTCGTATACGAAATCATTTGTTTGGAGCGTTTTAATACGTTTAGAGAATAGCAAGTGCAACGATCCACTCGTGCGAACGAATATCGTTGGTTCGTTAAATAATACCTACGTTAGTTATTGATTTTCTGTCAATGAAAGCGTCCTCGTTCGGGTATCGACGAGTGTGATGGAAACAGAAGCTTTAACAGCTCCCTATGTTCTCGATGTCTATCATCTTTTCCTTCTTTCTCGTCTGTCTTCTTGATTTTGTTACTCTGCACCGGTGCTCTTGTATTTATCGTTCTGTTGTAAGCTGTCGAATAAATGACATAATCTTTTCGCGTTACTTGACGGAGAACTAGGCTCTTCGGGCAAAACAAATCGTGAAAAGAAGGTATTACTCGTTAAGTAATATTAGGTTGTCCTAAAAGTTTCTTTCGTTTTACAAGAAAATAATAGATGCACAATATTTTTTGTTTTAATGCGACAGCTAGAAGACGATCGAACATCGAAGATAAAGACCACAACATTTGACGGATTAGGTTTTACGTTTGTGCCAACATAGCCAAATAAAGCAGCTGCCTGCAGATAGCACAAAAGCATTTTTGGGACAACTTAATACATCAACTAAGATTCATTTACGTATAAAGGTGCTGTCATTCTGTAATTTATTTACTTTTGGGATAAATTGTACTGTATAAATAATTTGAGCGTTAAATATGATATGGTAGCTATTAGTTGCGATGTGTATGGAAGTAAAAATCTGTCGTGCTGTGCTTGCAAGACCACACGCTGCTTTAATCACGACACACGTTTGTAATTTTAGGACAGAAGGTTCTCCTTATTCACCATATCCCAGCTATAGATTATCATCTTTTACGTGACTTGTGAAATAATATGAAGCAAGAACACCTTTAATAATCCCTGGAATATTCTTTTGGAACTAAAGCTGGTTAATTGGAATATTCTATACTGGAATGCTACCAAGTTTTAATATAGACGTAAATATATCTATTCATCTGTAATATCGTATCGAATAGTATCGAATATTTAGTAGATACACGTGATATCGTCGATTTTAATAATGCGATGATGAAAAAAGAATGAATATTAATCTTGTCGAAAATAGCTGCGTATTTTTAATAATCACAGAAGCGAAAAATACGAGATTAGTTGCAGCATCGCGAATAAATCTTGCACGGTACTGGCCGAAACAGATACGCATAAATCAATGCTTCATCCCAGCCAACAGCAAACAACTAAGCATCAAAGCGCTCTCTGCCATTATTTCGCTCGTAGTGCAAATTCGTCTCTCAAAGTTTACAAGCCAAACTTGCTCGCCACCTAAATTACCTACATACACCTCCGCATGTACCGCGTGTCACACCCATACGCGAGCGTTCGGTGTACACAGGATTCCGGCCGAGTAAGAAGGCAAAATGTCAGGTAACACACGGTCGACGTGCAGCGATTTGTTGTTAACCTGTTACCTTCTCGTGCGGTTTACCCCTACCATGAACGTGGATCGTTCGGAATAACCGACAAGAGGAGAACGAAGGAAGGAAGGGGTACAGGAGAAAAGGAAGAGTGGGGACGGGAAGCTGTGACCTTACACCTTGGTGTTACCACAGGTGTAACATCCTTCCGTGTCTGCTATCCTGTTCGCCCACGCTCATGGAATTCACCTGAAAAGGAAATCCGAGGTTTCTTTACCTGCTCGCGCGCATCACCGCCTTCTCGTGTCCTTGTCACGCTTTCGTCTCGTGCAGCGTGCAACACATTCCAGAGAACATCGACGTTCTCTGGTTCAACCTGTTCGCTCGTCTGATCGCCTGGTCTTCCCGACTCCTGAAAATCATCTAGACATTGCGTCTTCACGGTCGAGTACCGGTATTCCCGGCCAACTTTCCCGTGACCCATCGCATAATCATTCCGCTCTAATGCGCTCGTTCGGATAGTAGGTTCGCCTGACGCGACGGTTGGGGAAATGTTACTTGGCTATTATATGGGACGGCTTGCAAGTAGTAGAGCTGTGAAACGAGTTATATATGTATATATATGTAGATATCGATTGGGTGTTTCCTTGCTGGGAATGATGGACGTTATTGGTTAATAAGCTTGTTTGTATTACACGGTACGGATTGTTGCTGAGGATTGAGTTGTTCAGAGGGACAGAAGTTTGGTGAGAAGAGTTATGTTTAGAGAGCGATGAATTTTTCTGGAATTTATTTGGGTAGGTTTTTGCATATTTCAGGTGAAATACGAATTGACGTTTGTTTGTTATTTATATATTTGTATAATTATTTATATACAGGACGTGCGTTTATGTACCTATGAAAAATGTAAATGTGCCAGAATATACAAGATATTCGAACTAAAGTACGTGGTATGTACAGGACGAAATATTTTTGTCATATTAGGGTAACTTCGAGACATCGAGTTTACCGAATTCGAATAAAGATCATCCTCTGACATCCATGTTACCCATGTTACATCCTTCGTCTCGTTTTAGTTGCCTATAGACACCATAGGACGATGGGACATGAAGCATGGTACTCGTGTGCTCCGAAGGACTTTGTATTAGGTTGTCCGAAAAGTGTCTTTCTTTTACAGACACCATGCACCTTTATACAAACACGAAACCTAATCTATCAAACGTTATGATCTTTATCTCGATAGAACATAAATGGATCACACGTAATTCGATAAAATAATATAAAACGAAAAATGTTGTTCCTTATAAAACGAAAGAAACTTTTCGAACGACCTAATAATTTGAATAACGACATGGGAGGGGAAATGTGGAGGGAGAAGGTACAGACTGAACCTTTGAAGATAAGGTGGGAGGTGTGGGCGTTGGGCCAGGTAAAAGGCTGCACCTCTGATTCCCAGGCGAACAGCAGATCGAGGAATCGAGTTGAATGCAGGCGCAGGTTGCACCGTTGCATCGATACCGAGAACAGTCGTGTGTAACGTCGCTGTCCGACCAACACTGTCCATCATTCCTCGCGGTTATCGATATAAACTCTGAACTGGATGGTACATCTCGACCAATGATATTCATAGACCCAAATCTCTCATATTTTAGCCATCGAACTTCATGTATCTCGGTCATTAGTCTATGCGATATTTGATTCAGGTTTAGACTACGTAACTGTCGAATTTCTCTTTGCATATTTCACTTATTACCATAGTGTAGCTACTTCTTTGACATTCTTTTGAGAAGGATTCTGGATAGTTGCTTTTTTAAAGTGATTGTCAGTTGTCAGACTATCTTTTTGTGAAATAAAATTTAGGACGAATTCGAAATTAAGAGATCCAGTCATCTATATATGTAACGTATTAGGTTTAGCTCTATCTTTTGTGTACTTTTGCTGCTTGTTATTACTGTTGTCGCTTGTAGTATTGGTTATTACACGAGCTGTTATGCTTTGCTTCTTCTTATTATAGAAACAACTTCCTTGTTATCATAGAAACAAGATTTCTTATTAAAACAATCAACTTCATTTTCGCGTGTTAGAACTATAAGTACGTATCTCAAAGGGTAACGTGATTGACCTTTATCGGTTTTATCTCACAAAGAATTACAACAGTCTGGCTAGAAGAAATCGATGTTTCTGCAAGATTATCAGAAACTTCTCCGTTAAATAGCAAAAAGTATCTCTTACGCTCACACTCTTTAACGGATAGGTACTAGTTCTACAAAAACAGATCGTGTTTAAATGCCACGAAAATTTCATCGCAATCCTGCAGCTTCTCTCAATTTCGAACACGATACTGTCGTACCAAATTCCATACACCTCCTATCCATCATAGTCACTGAATTTCAATGACGACACTATTTTCCCTACAACCAAAGCTACTCCTAATTTTCCTGGCCCTCGGTACGCGAAACAATTGGCGTTGTTCTGGTTGTATAGCGAGGGCAGTCATCCGGCGTCGATTAATATTCATCCGCGGTCGTGGGTTCCCGGCGGACGCCTGCGTAATAATCTCGAAAGGCTCTGGCGTGGTATCAGAAGCTCTCACGCAGGTGCAAAACGCAGCACGTTGCCACGATCGACGTGCGCAGAGTTGCTGGTTATTGGTATCGTGTTAACCGGCGAGCAGAAACGCGTCGAAGCTCTTCGCACCCAGACACGAAACAGACGCGAACCGCGCTGGTTTCACGCGGCATTCCTCCTTCCTGTCGTCATTCCCCCTTGTCATGGTCGCGCGCCATCCTACGGTCCAGCCTGAGAACGAATCGGGTCGTTGATCCTGCTGGTCGAGTAGTCGCGACAAAGACAAGCCACTGGTGACCAATTAATTATCATCTGGAAAGGTGGACTGGTGGCGATCGATGACCAAGGCACCATCAATATCCGGAGGTGTTCGCAACTTCGCCTTCCTGCGTCTTTCTTTCGGGATTGTTGTTCGTTTTCGCGGTATCTCGCCCGAATGGATTGGACGAGTAAAGTTTCGCAGGAGGAGTACTCGTGTCTGATCCTTGTCGGCTGTACTCACTGGATTTGGTGGTGCGACTGGGACAGTAGATTCGGAGGTCACGCGATGTTTGGCGGAATAAACTCCGCGTTTCCTTTTCTCCGTTTTCGTATTTCCTCGTTGTCGAAGTTAACTTCTTTGGAAACGAGCTTGAGTTACATGAAAATGAACACGGACTGTGGATTTACCGGCAGAATTAGAACCAATTGTATATTATTTATCGAGGATTTACTAGGTAAAAGTTTGGTAATATTCAGAGCACGATATTTGTACTGCGAATTTCTTTGTTATTTCAACCGTACCGTGTTATTTTTAAACTTTCGTTGATTCGGTAACGTTGCTCGGTTGGGAATACAGATGGCGAAACGATATTTTTAACGAAATACGATGTAAAATCAATCAAGGAAATTCTATTACCTGAAATTTCCATATGATTTTTGTTAATCGTTCGATGTATATGTATAACGCGAGTTATATTCTTGACAGGGTAAGCACGGTCTTTGTTATTGGAAAATTTATCGCCGCTTCGGTGTAGAGTTTCTTTAGTACGGATTACGTCAATCAGATTGTCGTTTAACCGTTGCAACGTTTCCTTTCGTTCGTCCCTCGATGACGTAACAAGGTCGCGGTAGCGTGCGACTCTCGACGCATAAGAGGATATCATGAGAACGAGAAAGTGATCCCTGTTGAGTAAAAAACCTGACGTTCCACGAACGCTCGCATGCCCAGCAACGTTCTCTCTGCATAGTCTGCGATTATTCCGCGGAACGTTAAACAACGTTGCACAAAATATTTATGGATGATTTTCACCCGAACGAAATCTCTATGTTTCTGGATAACTGGTATAAATATGTATTAAATATTTATGATTTTTATCAAATTACGAATTTGGTAGTGACATGTGTCTGAATAAAAGACAACCGCGTCACTGATTTATCTTATCCAAACTCTGGACTAGTCGTTTCACTTAGGTAACGTTATCCACGCGTAAAGGAAGGTAAGAGAGACGAATTAAGGCTATCGAATGTTTAAGCAAATTTTATTTTTTATATAAAAATGCTCAAAAGGCAGAAGATTCTCTATATTTAATTTTTGCATATAGAAGTTCGTAGACAAGGGACGACGTAAGACGGAAAGGTCTAGCGTGGAACGAACAGAAGCAAAGTTTGTACTTAGAAAAGTGACTAATCACGGTGCGCTTGAATTTAGAATAGATAGTTGCAATCGTGTCGCAAGGGTTTTTAGAACTTTCCATACGAATTTCTATGAAATAAACAAACTCCTTGTTTAAATTGAATATTCCCAGATAACTCGTCATAGCGTAACGCGATGTATAACCAATCATCGCAAATAGGTGAACGGAAGCAATCTAAAACGCGTCACGGTAAAAGCGTTTTCCATCGGATTTCACTCTCCACGCACTTCAGGATCGAGGTCAACGAGACCTCATAACTCAGAGCAGATTTAATCGCAGCGGATTTAACTGCATGGATCTCCTACATCTTAAAGCCGAGATCTAGTTACGAACACGTAACGACAAAACCGCTCTCTCACTCTTGTTCAATTTCCAATCACGCATTTCATCGATCAAAGACGGCAAAAGCTTCCCTACTCCATTACCTCCTAACCATGAGATTTAATTAAATTCCACAAGCTTCGAGGTTAATTGTAATCCCGGACTAATGTACGCACAGTCTGCTTATGCTTACCATAAAGCTGCCCCTAGAGAAATCCGGGTCCAGGTGAGCCCCCGGGACAGGTGTATCGATCAGTCGGTTAATTAAATGCCTGGTAGGCTGCCCTGCGGTTCCTCCAGGAATCAGCTGATACCCTGTTATCCTCGACCGGTCGCTTGCCCCCGCGGTTTCGACCGCGAACCTAAAACTCTTCGGATGAGAGCGGAATCGGTATTTTCATCGATCAACAGGTGGCTTTTAAGCTCGACACTCGTACGGCCATCGTTCCTAACGAAGGATCTTACCGAGCTCGTGTTCCCGAACGTTTTCGAGAAGCCGAGCTTTTTTCCCTCGTTGAATTTCTGTCTCGATGCATCGTGTAGAATCGTCGCGGTTTCTGGGGTTTGCACCTTTCGATCTCGCTCCCTTTTTACGATTTCTGCAGCTTGTATCTTTATTTTTATCCCCTTTGCGGATATTTTTGGGAATAATTATGTAGCTGTTTGACGAGATCAGTGTGAAACGTGGTTGTTGTAGTATAATTTTCTAATATGTTTTACAATATACTGATAAAGAAGATGCAAAATATATAGACAGATAATTTAAGAAATCTGACTTAATGGGTGCTATGTTAATATACGCTGACGCATATATCAAAGGAAACTAAAACTTATGTAATCTATGGAGAGCACCACTCGTGCTCTATGAGAAATTATCACACCGCGGTATATAATCGTTACAAGAACACACTTGCACACTCGCGATATTGCAAAAAGTACGTGGCATCGTACTTAAGTGTTACCTCTGCATAATTCTATATTTAACAAGAGTAATAATTAATAAAAACAAGCTATTAATCCAAATACGTATTCGAAACACCATGGATACGCTGAATCACGATGGAAAGATTAATAGAAGATTAATAAAGCGTTTTCGAGAACGTTTCTACCCGAACCACTCGGCGTCAAACTATTCTCACGTTTCTATTCAGTCGGAAACAATTAGCCGTATTAACCCAAAAAGTTAGGGAAAGTATTACGGGAAACTCTCGAATGAACGTGAACTTCGTCACGCAATACTTAATCGTTGCGACATAAGATCCAGCAACATTTTCACAGTGGAATTACGGTTCGCGTAATCCGTTTATGCAGGCCGGGAGTTTTTACGAATGGAAAACAGTTTCGCCGGCTGAGTTGGGCGTTTCTACCTTGGTGTCGCGTAAAGGAAAACTTAATCCTTGTTGTGGAAGAGCGGTTAATTGTTTCAAGGTATGCCTCGCATGAAAACCACGCTGGAATATAATTGTTTCCGCGCGCGTCTCGTACGGAAGGCATCCCTAGTTTGCCCGTTGCAAGCCAGTTACCGGCGCAACTATGCATTCGCTGGTCGCCATTGCTAATTTACTTTTCGAACTGGTTTTACGTTCGTTTACGCCGATTAAAATTTCACAATCTGAACGAAATTGTCCGTACGCAGAATGGATCCGAATCGGGCACGAGGAAACGCGGCGCAGCGACGTTCGTTTCGCGCCTTCCACGGTAGTTTTAATACCCGAAGAGAACTTTTCCTTTGTATGCTAATCTCGACACGCTAGAAATTTCGTTCTCACCGCTCGCAGGGAATGTTAAAAGGTTTGTTTGCTGCCGGCAAATTGTACAGTGTCAGTCGAGATTCTAACGATTTCTCTCTCCTTCGTTGTATTTTAGACTTTTTTATTCTTTCGACTATTGCAGCCTGGTGCGTTGATCCTCAATGATCGAACTTTGATTTGGTTACGAGGAAGTTTCGGTCGTGTGATCTCTGTTGCTTCGGCTTATTTGCATTCTCTTGTATAATGATCTACCAGAACTAGTTAATGTAGTAATATTAGTGAGTCGATTAGGTAGAAGTTACAGGTTATGGACTTCTCTTTTATAATCTTGTAATTTTATGTCGCAGTGGCATAGTCGAATGATGTTGCAATTTCTAAAATTCCGGTTATTTTATTACTGTTTTGTAATTTTCTTGCGCTATTTTGTAATCTCTTTAAGGCAGAATTTATCAGCATTGGTAACTCTTGCAACATGTCTTGTAACGATATCAGTTGAATCGTTCGAAAGGTCCTTGGAGTCTAGAGATCAATAATTAATACGAATGGAATGTTTTTGGTATTAACACTTTTACTGCCACACTTATTGGTGACCGGAGCGCATGAACTTTTTACAATTGTAAAAATTGTACGAAAAATGACAGCTAGGGCATTTTGAATATAACCGATAAATAGAAGATACTTTGAAATAAAAAGTGCAACATTGAACGATTAAACATTTTTATTAGAATATTGATAAAAAAAAATGAGAACAAATCTTGCATCTAACGGTGCACTGTGTTTGCATCCACATCTTTGAGGGGTAATCCACGAATATTATTATAAACACAGCTTAGAAAATAATGGTAAATGCTGCTTTATAATCGTATAATTGAAGTTAGAAGTGTACACATACCTTACCATTATATATACAATGAGCAAATACCGTTTACTAGTATCTTCTACACGTTTCAACGATATATTCTGCACGTTTTGCTTACGACCAAACAACGAACGCGAATGGTTTGTTGAAGTAAACGAAGCCTCGTTATAATACGTCGCTATCGACTGTTACCAAGTCGTCACGGTGGTCACCCGTGACCAATAATAAGATAAACGGTCCATCGGGAAAAAAACCTTACATCATCGATTTATTATTATTTTGCCATTATATGCTTCGAATAATAAAAATATTCCCGTGGTGTCCTCGGCGAAACATGTGATTTCGACGTGGCAGTCAAAGTGTTTTAATACAATTATATAGCGATAAATTACGATATGTGTAACAAAGCCACTACATGACGAGTAAATAGAATAGAATTAAGAAAATATATCAGTTTTCATCACAAGTCATATTTAGAGATCGACGTAGCAGAATAGAAATAGAAGAATTAGGCGCTTCAACGTTTTTTGGTTGATATATTATTCTCTGTCATAACTTGTAAAAACTAGATCGATAGATGGTTTACACGCGTGCGTAATAATATTATCAATCTGTTTCAAAATCGATTTAATTAAAACGAACGAACGTTCCTGCTGCATGAATTAATCGAGTTGATCGATATTACCGATCAACTTACTCTTCCATTTAGCTCACAAACTAATGATAATCGTTTCTCGTACATCAAACTGTTCTTTTCGCTGTTTCCCTTAAAACCAAGCAGCCATCTTTTCGCTTCGTAAATTTACCAATCTCTCGTCAATAATTAATAATTAATAATAATTCATGCTATCGTATCAATATCGCCCCACTATTTCCATAATACAAGCCGATCGTACGCTGTAATAAAATGTATTTAGAGCACGATCAAAGTGTGCAGCTGTTCCGGTTAATAAACTCTAAAATTTCCTCGTTAGCTCCGATCAAAGGATAGATAATGGTTCCTGTTACAAAATTCAAAACAGTTTTCCATGTGCCCCCATACCGTACAATTGGCTGCCGCTACGATACGACGCGAAGTTAACAGTGCTATTGTATATTAAGCAGAAGCGCATAGCTGGAGACATAACTACATTTCAAATTCGATGCAAATTAATTCGACACGGTCGTGAACGTGGTAGCTTTATTTCATTAACTTGTCTTCTTTCGTAAAATATTACAATAATAATACAGAATGTGTGGCAGGCAGATAACAAACTCGGATTTAATATGCGGAATCGATTGGGAAATGTCGAATCCCATCCGTCTCGTCGTTTTCACGAGTAATTATTCGTTCGGCTTATTGACAGAAGCGGAATAATTGAACGTAATTCGATTAAAGTTCGGCCAGTAGTGGGGGCAATTATCAAAACTTGGATGGGAAGTCATGCGGGCATCGTTGAAACGATTGTCGAAACTTCGAAGCTGTCCGGATATCGTTCGTGCAGGAAAACCGATTGTTCCTTCCTTTTCGCGAATAACGATCGATCCTTCACCTGCAAGATTATTAAACTATTTCTGACATCGAATATCAAGGTAGTCTGGTGTCTTTTAGGGATACGAAAGTTTCTTTCAAATTCGACCAGCTAATAATAATTCGAGAAGCTAACCATTCTTCAAATTTGTATCGTTCGATTTATGGATGAACGCTTGATGAGGTTAATTAACGCTTATCGATGATATGTATCGCGATACTTGATATATATTCCACGTAAATACAAGATTTACCTATGCGAATAAAATTTCACGCTGAAATTTCTTCTCTCGGAATTTTGATCTTTATCGAGCAAAGTATTAAACGTTTCGAACGATTGTACAATACGATAAAGAGTCTCAGTTAACGCATTACGTACTGGTCACGAGATATCTCGTGTTTAGCAAGCCGAACGTTGTGACCGGATCACGAGATATCTCGTTTTCGTGCTTTTTCGACTAAATCGATGACTTAAGCAACCAGAGACAAATGTTTTTGTTGTGTTACCAGGGTAATGAGGCTCGCGCATTCTTGTGACGAATAAATTAGCGAAACAACTGAATGTTGACATTCCAAGCACGTAAAAGCGATAAGTCAGAATAGCCGGTATATCGATAGATCTCTGCCGATAAAAAATGTGCGGGCCGTGGGAGCGCGTTAAGCGCGCAGACCCGTACGCGCTGTGTTAACGAGCGTCTCAGAATATCATAAAATTTTTTAAGGAACCATTTGATTGCGAAGAAATTTGTTGTTATTTCTGTATTCAGATGTAAGGTCACAATAGCTATTATTTTATTCTTTGGATAAATCTATCGCACCGTTCTGAGCCGAAAAACCTTTATTGCACTTTCTTACATGGACCAGGGATGAAAACGAAAGAATATCTCAAACCTATCGGTTAAATGTATCGAGCATCTAGCGCATCTGCATATGGATGGCGAGCGCGAGCTCACGTTGTCATTTTGAGCAAAATTGATAATGTTATTAATAATAATAATCATGAGCATAAACGGCTATAATTGTGCATAATATTTCAAACATTATTTATATTTAATATTTCAAACATTTTTCACAATTGTTCTCCACGATCTTTTTCTCGAGTTTTCTACGAAACGGACATCGAAGTAGACGAGAGAAAGACGCGAATTGTTGCGCGATGATAAGTCACTCGCGTGATTCTCGAGAAATTGAAAAGCAAGTTTTCACCCGGGTGAGTGCAGTAGCACGCGAGGCAGCCTCGTTCGGCCAGTTACGCTCGACGAACGAAAAACAAAGATCGTCGCCTATTTCCTATCGACAGAACAGACTTCAACCGCAACGTCGGTGACTGAGAACAAAAATAAGCGCGTCGATATGCGCCTATATACACGCACTGTTACCCTGTTTCCCCAGTCACGTTTGAATCTTACCACGTCAGGAAACACTGGGCCGTGTTCGCGGTCTATTTGCGAAGGAAAACAGAAAATGGATAAAATATCGAGGTTGCTCGACCACGTCGAAGCCGTTTCTGCTTCTTTTTACGTTCGCCTCGCCTCGCTGACTTTCGCCTTTCATCCCTCTTTCCATTATCCCATACCTTCATCCCCATGGGTGTCTTAAGTACATGTCGATGCAGCCTCTTTCAGTGGAGCTACTACCGGGCATCTGGAACAAATAAGGAATATCGCCCGGAAAGACGTAGCTCCGAGAGCGAAAATGATTGGACGACAAGCTAAGGATACCAGCTCCTCGTTCGACTCGATCTTTTGCGTTCATTCTACCACCCCTAGACTTCCTTCCATAGTATAGCAATCTCATCGCAGTGTCGTTTGATAAATAAGAGACCAGCTTGTCCTGTAAATATGTACACGTATTTCTATCGAAGCTTCTTTGTCCCCTGTTTGTCGTACGTACAACGTGAAAAGGTTTTCATTTAGTTTTTCACTTGCTCGCTTCAAAGATACTCTGGTATTCGTTTAATCAGTCTTCACAGACTTGGTACGTTTTCGTAGGATCTTTATTGGAAGAAGAGAGTTTAATCCTGTTATTCGTAAATAACAAATACACTCTGGTTTCCTGATTACTACGGTACAAGATAAAGCGATAATTGGTTTAGAAACGACTGAGTTTTCGCGCGAAAAGGGAAGTGCGAGTAGACGACGGAACCGTCGAAGTATAATTACCGTCTATGTGTGTCAAACAGAATCCTCCTAAGGGCGGGCAATCTAGTTTAAGCAGCAGCAAGACGATCTTAAGGAAAGTAAAATGTTTTTATTAAAAGAAGGTATCCTTTTATCTAGACAATAGCATAATTTGTTGCTTTCGTAGGAAGAAGCGGGAATACGCAACTAGGAGTAGACATTCAGAGAAACTGGCAAATACGATAGTTTCCTGGTGTTGTATGGTTAGAAGTAACTTGAGAACGCTTCTATTCGTATTGTTCTTAGATTTTGAACGCAATGTGGCGAGTGAGAATTCCTGTGACTAATAAGAGATCGGAAATTGTATAAATATTTTTCTGGATGGAAAGCAAAGAACGGTTTAAGGAATAAAATTGGGAATTAGAAGTACACGTGGTCAGAAAATGAAAATCCGCGTTTACATGAACTACGAATAAAGAAACCTTTCGAAGGAACAAGATTGACGAGAGTTGCAAGTTCGTTTGAAAACTGGAGAAGAGACTTTCCAGAGAATTATCAGTTGTTCTTACAAGGCAGAACGTTTCGGTTCCGATCTAAACGAAACATCGGAATCTCGATCCTTTAGCTAGCTGACCCGGAAACGATCGTAAGATTATGAATATGAAAAAATTATTGATAAAAGACAATAACAGTAAATTCTAAGCGAACCAAGTCCCTTACGATTTATGTGTATTCCTTGGATGTTATTCTCGTCGAAAATATTTGGATGACCGTTTGATTATTTGGAACGTGCGTTTCCATTCTAAACGGCAATCGAAAACGCCACGATTACCGAACAGAACAAGAGTAACACGTGGTACGAGACAGGAATCGCTTTTTGTTCTTAATCTCGAACCGAAGCTCTGGTTAAGCTGGCGGTGTATAGCCGCACGTAACGATAACACGATTAAAGTAACAAAATACGTGTCGTGGTCGGAATTTCTCATTCGTTTCGCGTTCCTCCGCTGTGCGAGCGTGGCGTTCGTTTCCTTTATCAGCGGAACGCCGCGTCGCTTGCTTTATTGCTTTTCGCGTGCGCCACGCCAGACCACAATAGGACGACAAAGGGGCCACGGGGGTGTGCCGGCGACGATAGCAATAAGAGCGGCGAAGCAATATTAAGACTCGAAACATACTGCGGAAAACGAAGCGACGCAACGTTCAGGTGCTTCATCTCGGTGATTCCGGCCAGGGGGACGAGTTAAACTTTCATCGTCTTCCGGCTTTATTCTCCCTCCTTTCGTTGCCTCTTCCAACCGTTCTCTTTAATTCTCGCCCGAGCCTGCCAGAGGACGAGGTGAAACGAGAGACGCTCAGCCTGCTATTAATAACGTCTGGTATCGTTGCTAACCCTGAAAATTTATTTCTGTTTATTCGCGACCTTATAATATCGTCGGATTAACCGTACCCTTTTTCCTTCTTTTTTCTCTCGTTTCTCATTTTCTTCGTCTGTTTGGTTCGAAGCCACGCTTCGATCTCTCTTAACGATTGGTTGTTCTCCTCGACAAGTCGAGGAGAATTACGGTTATAAAGGAGCGTAAGCGAGAGAATAAATCGTCGAGGAGACCTGTGTCAGAAATTTCAGAGGCAATTTCAGGTCGGAGCTTGCCGGATTGCTTTCATTATTCAGTTCATCGTTCGGCCCCGAAACGAGACGACACTAGGCGGTGGTGGTAGGGATGCAAGACCTCGCTGCAGACGAGAGCCTTTTGGAAGGTTGATCGCGAAATTCTTAGATTTTCATTCGACCACGAGCTTTCCAACGCCAGCCAAGTAATTTCCCCTGAGTTCTATTTCGTTGCGACTACGGATTCGCGGCTACGAGATCACCGAGTTATTTCGCAGTTTCGCCCATCTTTCGAAATTGTTATGCAAATTAATATATCGGGTACTGGCTCGATTTATCGATTAAGATCGTACGTACGCAGGAACGATGTTTAAGTTGTACGTAATTGCGTAAATGTTGACTTTGTACAGGGAGTCTGGTTCGTAGAATCATACTTTATTATGGTAAATTGTTTGCTCAGTGGTTCGATAATTTTATTTTCTTCTTAACAATTGCATTTTTTTATAATAGATGTAGCTGGTAGCTTAATTGGTTAAGCGATGAATATCAAATTAGATACGATCACGAAATTAAAATAAAGTCTTTTCTAATGTGGCCGAAATCAGTTCGAAACGTTTTGGAAACTGTTTATCGCGAGACGAGACTAACGTGACTGGAATACTTGTATGCTAATATAACACAATTAGCAAAGTTCATGGATATGCAACCATCAAAGACTGAAACTTTCTAATGTAATTTCATTAGCGTGGAGCAAGTTAAACGTAATTCTGAGTGTTGGTTAAGGGGGACAATACACGAGGACAATAGCTCGCTGCTTAATCATATCGACAACTAGCATACCACGCAAGTATTATGTTTCTTCTTTGACAGTCTCGAGTAAAGCTTCTATTGTAGTAACATAATATCAGTTGCAAGCATTCTACAGAGATCTAACGTTCATTAGCTGTAATTTCACTTTTAATTTGAGTTTCAATTAATTAGCCACTTTCGAATTGTAATTTCAATTGCATTTCTTTATCGAGATAAGAAGGGAAATATTATTGATTTAGATTGATAAAAAAAAGTAAGAAGAAACATTGTTAATATTTTGTAATAAAATTAGAAAATACGATATTTATCATTAACATAGAATCTGCTCGACGCGTTCATTGCGTTCCACGCGTACTCGATTCGACGCGTATTTTTAGACCGATTTAAACTACAATGCCCAAAATTATTGTCCAAAATTATTAGTGCAATTCATATATAAAACACACGCGTATGTAAAGTATCGGGATATAAATATACATAGTACGCGATACTGTATGAAAATGTTTTGTTATAGCATACAGCATGGTAGAAAATCGAAATCGGGGCCGCGGCCAACGTGTTACGCGAAACAATTTATACGAACCGCTACCACAAAAACCTCAACCCCTTTTGAATAGAATTCGTAAATTCGATATCGTCGGTGGAACGATCCCGAGATCAACAGCGATCGCTTTTATACAAATATCATTAACAGAGTTGAGAAAGTTTGCCGCCGGGACGGGAAGTGAATTTCTGGCTGGTGAATAGAGCCGCCGCGCCGGTTTAATCTCTGGAGAGCTACTTAGCGAGGAAGTTTGTTCGATCAGCGGCTTTTCTTGCGGGAACCTTGCCCTGGCCCTTCTTGCCTTGCCAGTTCCGTGACGAACAGCCCTAATTATCACTCGGTCGGATGTGGCCAGAACGCCGTCAGAAATTCCCTCGCAAATCCTTCTATTCTCGCCCAGGCTCCTGCTCATTTTTCCTCCGGGTTCAACGCGAGCGCGGAGAAGCCCCTGCGATGCTCCCTGGATGTTTTTCGGCCTTCGTCTTTCTTTCCCTGGTCAACGTCTGCGTCTTTCTCGCGACGACATTTGAGAAATGAACGTACATCTAGCGCGTGTAAAAACCACCGACCGTTCTCGCTTCGATAATCTCAAGATTTCTGGCTTAACGGGGATAACCGTGTGCGCCGAAGGATGTGAGCGGAATCCGGAATAATTGTTTCTCTTTTTTTCGAAAAATTTTTGGACTCGTTTAATTTAGAGAGGAGCAATCCTCGGATTTGGAAGACAAACGAGTATAGCAAGATGTGGATAATTCGGGGACGGAGGATGAATTTTCTGAAGAGACCATTCAACAGGGTGTAAGGATATAACGGGATCGCTAAATACTTGGAAGGCCTTGGCTGAATTATCCAGGTTGTAGGTTAAGCTAGCCTGTATCGTCGTCTAGGGTAGGTGGGAGTATCAACAGAGAATTACATAGTTCTAGTTTGATTATTCAGCATCTGGAATGTCGAGATAATTTAGAGTTACTATTCTTAATTGCACAGAAAACGATCATAGATAAAAACGTATCGCTTAAGATCTTCTTCTTATCTATAATATGTCTTATTTTTACTTATATTTAATTCATAGAAGAGAAGATTCTTTGTGCGCCAAATCTCACGTTTTAACTCCTTTTCCTATCCCTCGTTCCATCTCTTCGATACGATCGTTTCTCTCCTTTTAACTTCCTACTTAATTATCCATATTTTACTCCCGACTGCAATAAAATCATTGTTACTATATATATATATATATATATATATAGCACGCAGCGGACGATTCCCCTTTCTTCGTTCGTTACGCTTAGTACACGGCAGATAGGACCCGCCATCTCGGAATCAATTTTCCTTATTGCAGGATCCTTTCAACCCTGCTGTTTAAGCGCTCTTTCGTCGGGGCAAAGTTCATAATCCAACGTTAGTCGGAACTACGGATGGAAAGAACGGCTCTACAGCTATATCCGCGTATCGATCGACCCCGAAATCGAAATGCATCCTGTTTGCCTTCACGGCGCGGATACGCCGCCGGTTTATTCACGCGGGCGGATCAAGGTCCTCCATAGAGGACTCGCCGAGGCCGTCCCCGATGAAAAGGGCTGGGGAATATTTTAGATCCGGCTAACCGTGAAACGAGATACGTGCAAGTAGCGTGGGCTCACGCCTGGCCAGCCTCGCTTCAGCGATCGATGAACCGTACGAAAGGATGCTCGAAGGCGCTGTTCCGGTTCCAGCGTGCAGCTCGTCGTCGTCTCGAGACACAGGTCCACGTTTGGTCCACGAGGATTTACGTGTGTTCGCGCCAAGCACACGCTGCATCCTCTCCTACTGCCGGTGAGAACTCTGGGTAGCTTCCACCGGCGATGTTTCCCTTTGGGAAAAATAGAAACTTCCACGCTACTCGTTGGAGGATTTGCCGGGAATAGCCTGGTAGAAGGAAAGGGATAAGCCCCACCGAGAAATATAGGCTACTGCTGACGGAGTCGTCCATTCTTTGGACAGGATCAAAGCCCTGGCTCGTTCGTTCGCGAAATAAGCGCGAACGAACCATGACGGATATGGAGCACGACATTGTCCATCCCTTTTTATCTCTGCTATTTTATGGGTTTCATTCGGTCTCTTCTTTAGATGGTTTCGTTCTCGAAGGTATAGAGTGGCTTGGATGCTTGAGACGGGTTGATTTGGTGCAGCTATAGGGAGATCTTCGTCTCTGTTAGAACTCTTTGTATCAGGATTTTCAGTGATTTTAACTAACGACTCGTATTTTCGCGTATGGACGGCCGTAAATATCAGGGCATTTACGGTGATTGAATAAAATGTAATGTTTGGTATAAATTGGTCGTGTCGAATGGTTGGTGTAAATTGAACCAGTGTGTTTTGCTTCGTAACGTAAAGTATCAAGTCACGTAAATTTTGATAGACTTTTCAATAAATTTCCGCGTATATACATGGGAAAAATTCGTATCCCTATCGAGACCATGATATATAGGATGTTCTATAAATTAACCGTGCAATTCTCGCAGCAAATTTGGTAAATGGAATAATATACCAAATATGCTACAATCGTTCATTTTTTCGGTTGTACTTGTACATTCTCCGTAATAATACACGCGTTTAATAAATCTTTGTATACGATAATGTATTTTAAAATCAAATGACGCACCCTCCTAAGCGATATATCTAGGTACAAATTTTTGAAACATCTGAAATCCATTCCGAGAAATCCACAGCACCCGCATAATATATCGAGAAAATTATGCCACGAGGTCTCGTAAGCACCCATTCTCACCGAATCCTACACCCCATGAGCCATTCAAGCAGAAACAATTCTTACCAGATCTGAACAAATTCTTGAACACGTATACGATACACCGGTAGATACACAAGGAGAAAAAGATGCTTTTTGTTCAACGTTTACATGCAAATGGTCGACCGGGCTGTCGCAAATATTTATACAAATAGCTGGCGATCGGGCAGCTACCGGATAAGGACAACAGTTTGTACTCGACGATCCTCAAAGGAACCGCGCAAGTAAATATGGCAGACGATCGTGGACGAAGAATTCAGCGGTCGGACGACTCAATCACAGGACGATGAAAAGACGCGCTGCTGGCTCGGCTGTCTCGTGCTCGGATTTGCGACCGCGGTTCGAGTCCTGGTCGATTTTTGGCCAACATCTTTGCAACTCGATTTATTTCCTAGTTGTATCGCGCTTATGTCAGCGTGGTGTTACCGATTCGGAATCTATTTGAAATCGTAGGTGCTTCGTGTTGAGCTGTGCACAAACTCATCGTACACGTACCGAGACATTAGAGTAACAGCGTCTTAATGTTGATAATTAGACGATTATTTATGTAGTATCGTGGACAAAAGGCCTAAGATATCGGCCGAACCGTAAACAAAGTCGCGAGAGCCGCGGCATCGTCGGGTACATCAATGTGTCGTCGATCCTTTCAAGTGGATAGTTTCGTGGAAAGGGCCTGCGCGACCCTGGCCACGGGCGTTTCGGGACACGTGTCCGATAGGACGGGAAAAGACAAAGCTAAAGGCAGTGTTAGTTGAGAAGTCGGAGAGAACGAATGCAAAAGGCGTGCAGTGTGAGTTGAGAAGCGAGAGCGAGCGAGTGTAGAAGCCGGAGAGTGTGAATCGGGAAGTCGAAAGCCGAGTACGAGAATAAGACGTACGACAGTATTGTAATCATTTCGTTGTTCTGAATATTATTTATTAAATCAAAACATCGTTACTTGTCCTTTCCTCTAAAGACCCATTTAGATACTACATTTGTGCAAATTCATATTCTTATGGGGATGATTAAAAAAATGGAACTCATATGCAGGTAAAATATTGTTTTACGTATTAAATAGTATTACAAGAAACACTGTACTTTGCACGCTTCATATATTTCTGTATATTACCTGCTTTCTTACGTAGTTTTTCATCTCCACATTTTTCATAAACACGTACAAGTCTACCGTCTACCGATAACAGAGCTCCGTGTACTTTAGAATACCTGGAATTAATCTCTTGTGTATATGTATATGTGTATGGAAAACACCACTTCATTAACAGTCTCAGAGCACTAGAATTTCTAGCAAAAATGAGAATATACGAAACTTAGAACATTAGAAGCTCTATATACGAGAACATGTTTTGGTACAACGTCGTTGTAACACAAAAAGTAGTCACTAATAATCCTAGCGATTTATGAAGCTTGAGATAATAAAACAACGCACAAGTTACAACACCGTCGATGAGAGGATAAGCGAGATATTACGGAATATCTATAGTTATAGGCAGAAGGATACGTGATCCTATGAAATATCTATATACCTATACACAGATATATTTCTTTGAGGATTTCGAAACGCGATCAGGATGGTAGAAAATGTTTTGTTCGGCGCCAGGCCGAGTTCTACGTATACGTTCAAGACCTTTTCCCATGAATATGATCGGCGGCGCAAAGTAGAAACTTCCATCCGAGCGACGACGGCTCTTTATCCGCGAAATTAACGAGATTCTGGCTAGCGTTGGTCCGCCTCCGCGATTTCACGAAATGTTGCCGTTCAGCGAACGATGTTGGCCGGAACAGCGTGCTGAATTGTTATCGGTGTTGCGTAATCGGTGGAGTTCGACCTTTATGCAGATTTGCTTGGGTAGCGTACGATGTGGATTGGGTTAAAGTTGCAGGTGATTTTGGTTAACTACACAGTGATTTTCTGACATTTCTTTATTATTTCTAGCTTAGCTAATTTTGTTTAACGATAAAGGAAAACCGTTTTAATGGAAAATGGTATATGGCTATAAAAATGAAAAACTATCTTCCTGTGTATCGATGACTTTATTTATTATATCTACCTTAGTTGTATGTCATAATTTAGTCCTTAATGGATAAGTACAATTACGATCACGGCTCAATTTCACTCTTAAAATACCTGTGAAAAATAGATGGTACGACGATATGCACGCTTTTGAACATTAATGTAAATCAAACAGAACAGAAGATCAAAAAGAACTCTCCGCTTTCTAAAACCTCTCAATAGTAAATTAGAATAAAGCATCGCGGGAAGCCTAAACCCTGGAAACTTCAAGCTGTCCAAAAGTTCTTCGAACGATATAAACTTTCGAATCTCCGACAAATGGAGCATTGTAATCCGACGCATGTAAACGCTTCTGCCATTCCGTTTGACAAGGGTCTAGACTCTAGAGTCTAGGTTCTCGTGGTTTATGAATCCAGCAACGTAATTGTCCGCTGAGAATCTCGTTAATTAGTTTAAACGATCGAACTTGGTCGCAGAGATGGCAGTCTGACGTTTTACGACTCGTACTCACGTACAATGTTGACTATTAACGAGATATCGACTAGGAGACGCAGATAGGTCTGACAGGGTGCAGACTATGCGTTAATGAGCGGGCAATCGACGCCGACAATTGGCAGACAGGATCTCATCGTACCGGCTCGCTTTTGATTCGTGACAGGCCAGACTGCCACTGGGACCCCTTCGAACCGCACGACAGTTGTCAGTGACATGAAAGCATTACGGCGATCGATTACCGCACGGCAGCGCCGTCGATGATCTCCGTCCATTTCGTATACAGCCTGTTAATACTAACATCTGTTCGTGGCGATCTGATCGTCCAAAGTCAAATTGTAGGACCCTTTTGTTCGCGCAGTCGAGAGTTTACCAGTTTCACGACATTGTCGAGGTGTAGATAGTGGCAGCCGCGCGTGTGCCTCGCTATTGTTCCATTGTCGAAAGAGGTTCACGACCGACGTTATGACGAAATAGACTATGGCAGATTGCGAGAGATTGATCGTGGGTGATCGGGAAACCTGGCTGCACCGTTTGATGTCACGTGGCTTTATCTCGTTTCGGAAGATTTTAATCTATTACGTTAACTAGGAAATATCGACTCGTTCGATACTCCATCGACAAACTGTTATACGTCGTAATTTTTGTATTTACCAATTATTTATTTCTTTACGAGCGTTGTTTCGATTCTGTCAAAGACGAATCGGATTGCATTTACTTTTCCAAGGACTAAAATCGAAGCTGTGTTACTCTCACCACCTTCCAATTCTGTGATTTTAAATGTTTCTGGTCGAAGGTTGAGTGGGGTAATATGTAGTTAAATTTAATCCGTAAATTACGTAGAAACCGACGCTTCAGTGGTATGAATCTCGCGAAAAGCGTCGAATGTAGGAGCGGCGTGTGTGGGATAAGAGAAAGCTGAATTTTAAATCAGATTTTTTGCACTCGTTCCACGCTGAATGAATTTACAGTAATAAAATTTGTTCTTCGCGCGTTGGAAGTAGAAGCAGATCAGCTATATAAATTACTATAAAACGATTGTAAAATTTTATGAATAGTATACTTTTCGCTAGGAAATAAATTACTCGGTTCAAATTATTTATTAGTCATATTTTCAGCTTACAACCTATCGCGTTACTTTTAGTAATTCAAACTGATAGAATTTTAATAAGTATTTGCCATTCAGAAAGTTCGCTGAGCGTACACGTATTTTATCGTGCGAACAGTGAGACAGTCGCACGGGTTGGAGAACTGCTGCGGTTTCTGAATGTTCTCAAACGCATTATAATTAATTCATGCGTTACCTTGCAGGTCGAAATGAGAAGGTGTGGCTTCGTCGTGTGGTTGGTCCTCGCCTGCCTCACCAGCGACGCATTGCAACAGTACAGGGAAAAGAACATCAGTGAGTGATATCATTTATTACTTCGTTTAATTAACACGTTCGAAATCGCCTACGTTCACATTTACGTCCTCAAATTGTCTGTCCAAAAAGCTGTCAGGGCGATAGGTAATAAAATCATATGGAAGTAACACGATACAAAAGGTAGAGAAAATGAAATAAAACAATAAATAATTCATGAGCAAGATTATCGAGACGTTTAACACTCTACGATATGTACATACTAAATGCAAATTGAAAGTGACAAAACTTTTAGAAAACTTTCATGATAATGGTACATGTGAAGCATATGTTTAAGTTTTTATACTATAAATAAATTTATATAAATGTTATTCATTATCATATAACATTGAACGTAATAAATATCCAATGACCAATGGACGTGTTAAAATCAGCCTGCTAGTGATCGTGTCATAACAAATTTTTTGAACGGTTACCTGAACGATAAAAATAAAAAAATTACACAGTGTAGATTACGAAGCAGTAGGGTTTAAAGCAAACTCGGAGACAAAATTCATGTACAGTGTCTACGTAAAGTATTGGACCCATCCTTTCTTTTAATAAACCTGCTTCTTTTCTATCGATTTCTATATTTTATTTCCATAGTATTCAATTTTTCTAGTTGTACGAAAGTACTGCTAAATAACACATCGTTTGGCATCGATATGCGATATACTTGTACCTAATTAATCGTTTGAGTCCCAGGAGTCATTGAAAAGACAGGGTCGAAAAATCGAAGAGAAACAAGCGGCACGATGGCGCTCGTTATATTTGTTACTTTATGAAATACACCTGTATTATTATATATGCGTACTATTAGTTTCTAAATATTTCAAGTTTTGTTCAATAAGAATTATTCAGAAGGTAACAATGAAATACAAAATATCGTCAGTCGTTCGTAGCGTTCGAATGTACTGAGACTTTTCCACGCAAAATCTAAACAGCGCGATCGCGTTGCTTGGAACTCGAACGGTTAATTAACATATAAATGTCGTAATAAGTACGACAGTGTAGAAATATTTTTTGTTGTTATTTCTGTATTCAGAGATAGGATCGCATATTCTTTGGATAAATCTATCACACCTGACTGAAGCGAAAAATCTTTATTGCACTTTCTTACTTGGACTAAGGATAAAAACAAAATAATATCTTAAACCTATCGGTTAAATCTATCGATTGTATCTAGGACTATCTTCTAGTTACTATTTACTGTAACTGTATCTGTAGTCATTTACAACATTTTTTTTATGGTCACTGCATGTATAATAGAAGGAAGAATTCGTATTTCCGAGGAATAATTCGTTTGGAAGCGCTTCAATTCTGTTCATGGGCGGTTCCACGACATTACGAAAGATGCAGAGTCTTGCCGTTTTCTACTGCTCGGTCGGTGAAACGATTCTCCACGGGATTAAATCCCTGGCGACGACACGAAGTTAATTAGAACCACGTGTCTTTCCGCCAATAAGAATTACAACATTCCCTGTGTGTCGTCTTTCGTGTGCTCTCGTCGAGGGAAGCTTCTTACGGTTGAGTCGTTGCGCAAAATTAGGTTAGATCGGGATCGGCGAATTCAATTCTTAATCTCGTTAGTCAGCGTCGTTCTCAATCTTTCGTTCCTCGTGCAATCGCTTCTCGCGAATCAGTTTCTCCCTACCACGTTCATCTGGATATTAATAAAGTTTCCTAATTAAAATTGTTATTTGGTACCGCAAGACTCTCGAAAGTTATATCTCGTCCTGTCAATTATTCATCGTTCATATGTGACTGATGTGTTTTTTAACGAACCGCGACATGCAAGTATCTTAGAAAAGATTGAAATTTTGCAAAAGTATTAGCCATGAGATAAAAGGGAATTGTTTTTTAAGGAAAGGGAAAGTGTTTTTTAACGAACCGCGAGATGCAAGTATCTTAGAAAAGATTGAAATTTTGCAAAAGTATTAGCCGAGAGACGAAAGGGATTTGTTTGAGTTTGCTTGTATCTAGTTATCTGTGCATTTTACAACACGAATATTTCGAAAATTCCTATATATTTTCTAAAATATTTTAAAGTCGTACCTTGCTAATATTATTCGACAAGAAAGAATGGGATCATGGCTAACCATAATAATTTCGGTCGATGATTAATCTTAATTTCTGGTCTATATTACACGGGATAGAAGAGATCGATAATTTGTGTCGTGTAAAATATAAAATACAAATATAAATTGAAATTAAAAATACTGCAATGTTGAGCAGCTAAAGCCAAATTATTCCAGTTACCTACGATCCAACGATACCAATTAAAGGTAAAATATTCTCTCCGATGTAACAACTAAAAGCATACAAAATACCATTAACGCTCATCATAGGAACGAAAAAATCTGTAGCAATAGCTCCGATATCATAGTTCTTTTTCTGAAACATATTCCCTCGCGCTATTAAAACCAGCCGAAAAAAAGGTCAAAAAGGGAAGATACCATATCCACATCGTGTACGCCATAACTATAAATCCGTTGGAAACGAACGTTCTGAAAAAAGCTCGTGAAAATCACCGCGGCTCTATAGCACGTACGTTCATGCTTGCCAATCACAATACACCGCCACAAAGTTATCCTTTCTCGACTGCTCGACCAAGGTATATAAATGAATTTACAACCGTCGTATGATCGAATGGCCGACGAACAAAGTTTCGCTATGAAATTTTCGTGTGTCGATAGTCCGCGATAAGACCTCGATACAACGTACGTTACATTCGCATGTACACTACGGTTCAAAAGTATATGCGTACACTCGTTTCTCTCCGAAAGAGTGTCATTTAGTTAGAAAATTGGGAAAAGGAAGACCGACGACGACTCATTTATCTTTTAGCAGCGCTATCGTAGAATGTTATGGCAGGTTGAAATTTATCTCCAAAACTTAGTATGTGGAGGGGAAAAATTGGCATTTGCGAGAATTAAGAAACCATTTAAATAATCAGCTACCGTTTCAATGAATAATTCACGTTTCATATGACACATACATAGGTTAACGTTAACGTCCTACGAGAAATATCGCTTTAGATCGTTTGCTTGCCATTTAATTTATATATATTAGCAACTTTGATGTATCGTTGATATCGAATCAGTCAAAGCTTTCACATACTCATGAACGAGTATGTACTAATACATGAATGCGTATGTGGAGAAAGAGGGAGAGAGGGAGGAGAGGCGCATATGGGACGTGGCACGAACGAGATTCTCTATCCGCTCGATAAACTCGACGCATCGAAATCGAGGGGTGAAGAGGGAGCTTTGGAATTCACTCGGCGGAACTCAAAAGCTCGACGAATACCCGGTGATATTGGGAGCAGATTGGAAGCCAAGAATCCGCCACGAGATTGAAAAGTTCACTCCCGATTCCCATGGCGGCTTTTACCGCGGACAAGACGGTCGGATAGTAAAAAGGGCAAATTAAGCGCGCCCACGTAAGCGGAAAAACCAGCCCGTCGCCCTCAAAGCGAGTCTCTATTTTTCCCTCCCTTTTTACTCCCTCTGCTCTCCTATCGTCTATTTTTGACACTGTTTTTCAACTTTTAAAATATCGAGCCGGGATGACAGCCGGTCGGCGCTAGGCACCGCGATAGATTATCCTCTTCGATCCGTGCCGGGTAGAACGTTAAATTAGAAAAGGGTCAACATTTGTTCAAAACGTGGAGATCTACCGTTTCGACGAAAATTTTTCGAGATGCGAAAGAAGAGAATAATTTGAATTTGGTTTTTAGAAATGACGATTGTGTAATAATTATTGCTTACATATCCCTTGCTTATTTGATAAATGCAAACTATGCAGCAGCGTGTCTTGTATATCTTCGTACTATTTAGGGACGATACAAATTATTTTGTGTCCGAATGTGTAGAGATTTCATCTGTTTTCTTATTTAAAAATTTCTCTTTTCCTGACATTGGGTTTTTATTATTGTGCTTGTTCGTCACCAAAGGACAATTAAGAAAATTATTATATCATATTATCACGTAATTTGATACGAAGTTAGAAATATTTCTTTTTGGTGTCGATCGTTGTTATAGTTCCAAGTCTGTACGTTTCAGATTTTGAAGTTTAATACTAAGAACAAGCGAAAGAACGAGAAACTCTGGAACAGTGTCGAATCATTGGCAATGAAATATTAATCGTAATTATCGAAACTCACCTGGGTTTTAATCGACCAAGTAATCGGTCTAAGCTAAATTAACTTTATTTTCAAATAAGTAAACATTTTCCTCTTATCAGCAAAATTGTCAAAAGTTTAACGTTATTTATTGGTGTATAAATTACAATCTAAATGTTATTTATTATTATTTACATATTATTATTGTATATTATTATTTCAAAAATAATTATCAAAGTATCGGATAAAGAAAAGAAATCTTAACATCTTAAAATATCATCAGGTTCAAAGAACCAGACAGAATACAGCAACATATTTTCTTCTTCAAAGAAGGTATCGATCAAAGTGCAAACTTCTCAAGGAAATTCCTTTTCCGATATCAACTTTTTTTCCAGTCAACCAGAACAAACTCATTTCGATCCGGAAAGAAGTATTTTCTCTCTAAATAATCTTCTAGAATTTGTTCCAAAGCCATATTATAGGTAATCAGAGGAAGAAGTAACAAAGTAGATTCAAAGTTGTTTCTTTTTAACCCTAGTACGTCCTTTTCATCGTTTCCCATCTAATTACATTTTTCTAACATCAGAAATAATCACAAGCTTGTATGCATGTTTTCTCGCCTTGTGTTAAATATTTTAAGAAATAATAAAAGATATATATTTATATTTTAGGTGTAATAATAAATTCAGAATAATAAGATGGGGATTGAAATATAAAAGTTCCAGATACAGTTAGCCATCGTTGATTCGTTTCATGAAAATGGTCGACTTAATTGATGTTTCATAGACGAGAGTTCAAAATGTTTCCAATCGAAATACAATTTTGTTGGACGAACCAACAAGAACGATCCTTCGGAGGATCGAGCTATTTATTTACATAGCGATGCGACCACATAATCCTTCTATTGAAATGAAAATCTCTGCTGGTGCGTTCGATATCTTTTGTGGCCTGGCCAGACATGGAATAATCGTATTACTTTTACTGTTTAATGCCGCGTTACTTTGTTTGTTAAACGACCAATAACATTATCAACCGCTTTGCGGAATCGTTACGTAAAAAACATTGATATTCCATAGGAGATCTGGTTATCTTTGATCTTCTAAAATAATTTTCGATATATGGATTTATATTTATATAATTTGGTCAAAGTCTTGTTTGCTATGTTTGAAATTGAATCGATATCGATTAAAAGTAGACTATAGCTTAACAGCTAAAATAGCTATCTTTATTTTAATTAATTATTTTATTTTGTTTATTTTTCTAATTTCGTCCATCAAAACGTACAAAAATATAAAGTAAAAAATGACATCAGGAGTTATCGCTGATTATGAGAGTCCAGTAGTGAAATTCGAAATAATTAAGACGACGCAACATATGCGTCACTTTTTGCGGTAATCAGAGACGCGTCTCTGATTACGCGCATGAATTTGTAATATTCGTGTTTGTGGCTCTTATACGCCGTCATTTTGATGCTTGGAATTCTAATTAAAGAAATTTGCAAATTTCCCGCATACGACGTGAAAGTGGAGCATCGAGGAATTTTGCATTTATGAAATGCATACGCGTGTAGCTACTGAAACTAATTGAAGCATAATTGCGAGTGTCCCTTCATCGGTTTTCCTTTTGCATATTTTATGCGATCTATCGGGGGACACGTACGGTTTCGTTCACGTTAAAGAAGGTTTTATGCAGTATGGTTTCTGTCGTGGATAATCGAAATTACGGCCATTAAGGTAATTTGCCATAAGCTTCGTGAAATTTTATTGCCCGCTGACAGAAATAATAAAACGATGACCCGTACGATTCGTAAAATATTTTAATAGGCGCCATTAAAGTCATAACTCGAACTAACGAACCAAATTTTATTTAGTTCCACGTATCGCCATATTTAGATCCTACGCCTACGTACAAACAATAAACGATAAATATTAGAAATATCATCGAACCAACAACATTATATGTTTTTTTGTTCTTAGTAGACTATTTATTCGTTCCAATAAATTTTCTACTCGTGCATTTATACGATGAAAAAAAGAAAGTTCGGTAACGTTAGCTGTGCATCAAATCGTAACGAAAGAATCTCTGAGAGTTTCACAGTCGAAGAAACTCGTAAAAATATTTTGAAACTTGTTTTCCTTGAAATTGTCCCGGTTGCAGCCGTAGTGGATGGGTCACGCACTTTTGTGAAATTCAATTCCCGAAAAAGATTTAGGCTGTCGTTTCAACTCGTAAGTATTTGTCACTCTGCATGCCGGTGGAATCCCATAAACGTTCCGTAAACGTGTTTCATCGAGACTTGGCGCCACTGCGAACGCATCTCTGACTACGTTCTCTTTTAAGTCCAACGAGAAATTCTTCTCGACCTTAAATCGCGTTTCGCTGGCGCGAGGAGAAAGCTATGAATGGTAATTCATGGCAGCTCGCGGGAAAATGCGTTACGAGTACAGCCTGTTCGTATTTTCAAGATATTTCTTGGCATCGTAAAAATATAATTTTACGTATATATAGAAGATATTATTTTAATTTATTATATGACTATATGTCCTTAATAAAAATTATATTAGAGTTTTAACGTCGAATAGGTTGGGAACATGATCGACTTTACTCGACGAAATTATTACGAAGGCGAAGGAAATATAAATATTTGGACGCTGTAGGTTGCGTGATCAAGTAAAAGTAGCAGAGCAAACTTATATATTTTAATAAGTATATACCTCGGTTGACTTGTCTATTTATCATCATACGAAAATAAACAGGGTTCAAACAAAATTATGCAAACATACTGAATTTATAATACGTCTAACCTATACTAATATGTCTTTAGCGGCACATGCGTCTTAGAACGTTTCGATACGAAGATGCCTCACGTAGTTGTTTTACCACAGAGGATTAACACTGTACGACGCACATAATGTTATAAACAAACTCTGGACGAAGCAATTTCCCTGCTACGTGCAACCTAAAATCTGCGACAATTTCAAACCTTTCGATACTCCCCTTGACTAGTATAAATAGACGATCATGTCCTCCAGACACAGTCAGTCGCGCGAATCAATATCAGTCAGTCAGTCAGTCGAGCTAATAAGTATAACGAATCTGTCTAACGAATCAGCATAACAATTAGTATCAGTATCGCAGTATCGCGCAATCTTATAACGAGTATCATCAAGCGAGCAACGCTTGCGATTAACTTTGTACTCTACATTTCATAATATCTGTAAATAGAGTTAATTGAATTAACTCGTCTCCTTATTACTTTAATTAACAACACGTCTCACCGTTCACCACGTGTCTAACCTATACGTAACAACGAATACTAGTTCTTTTTCTATTTATTTTACTTATATTTGTTTGTATTAAATTATTAATAAATTATTTATATTTACGTTTATTTTAACGATACATAATAATCCCGAGTTTAGATAAATGTTTCAGCTATTTTCAATATCACACGAGGTAACGCAGTTGTTGCTGCAGTTGTGAGATTTGTGTAGTTCGACGTAGGAGATTTCCAACACGTGGTGTACGATATAAATGCTTGCAGGCTCGTGTAATCCGATGTAGATAACTTCAGTTCTATCTAGACTGCTCAAAATCCGATAACCGCGTGGAAACCCAAGAAACCCTCAAACCTCAAGATCGTACTGTTCCCAGAGATATCTGGGGTCATCAGGATCGCAAAGATCCTCGGAATCTTCCAGGCCTCCTGACATTGGCCAAATTCTTGAGATCATCTAGAATCCACTAGACGTCCAAGATAGTTGGATTCCAAAGACATTCGTAGCCTCTGAGATATCCCGAGGTCTTAAAATTTTCCAGACCCGTGGGATGTACTAAATATTTCATTGTTCTCGCAGCCTTGATTCTGATTTGATTCTGAAGCACTTCTGAAATTAAAGGCGAATTAAATATTTGATTCTTTAATTGCATCAATTTTTGATATTAAATACCAGACATTACAGTCTCGATTGTTTCTTAATTTGATTCCTGATTTTACCTCTGATACTAAAAGAATTGAAAAAAGATCTCTAAATATTGGTAACTGGCATCGGTACGAACTCACGCGAGTAGTCTTAGATTTTAAATTATTATACACGTTTAAATGCTTATAAATTTTACTTAATCGTCTCGCGTATCTTTAGTATTGTTAACGCGTGCAAAGTATTAATCGCAAAAGATTAATTAAATATAATATAGAACCCGATTCACAGTCATTATCGTAAAACCATAGGATTTAACGGTCGGCTGCGACGGATCTCAAATTTGATTTACAAAAACATTTAAATTTCGATGTTTCTCGCTATCGGATTTATTGAAATTCTACGCGAACGTTGCACGAGCGCGGCGATTTGCATAACGAACCACCGAGCACGCGGCACAGAAAATTCGAACGATTCTCGAGATAAGTATGAAAAGAGCATTATCGAGTAAGCATTTGCGATCGAGCGAAATCCCTTGGATACGCAACTAGATTCGAGGTTCGGCTGGTTTTTATCGACTGGCAAAAGGATCGGGATCGCCGATCGGCGAAACGACTCACGCTGTCGCGGCATCGCGAATTACGTTTTTCCGTAATTTATGCGCATACAGAGTAAATGAATCGGTCCTGGAAACAGCAACATCTGCCGCGCGCCACGCAGCTTTGTGTACAGCGCTTAATTGGTAATTAGCTGGCGTATTTAACGTGAGCAGCGGCGAACAATTGGTCCCCCCGTATTCTCTTTCCAAATTCGTTTAACAAACGAATCGCAATTGCAATGATTACCAAGCGTTCCCAGCGAACGAACGGTGCGCCGTGATTGCGATTTTATTGGGCCATCCTGCACGCGTCGATTAAGCTTTTTGTTCGAATAAAAATTACCCGCCGCCCGCCGACTGTCCCTTTTACTTTCTATTTCTATCGCTTTTCCTACCGTTCGTCTACGTTCCAATTCGACTGGAAATTCCGCCATTCTATCGCCGTCCTCGTAAACATCGAATTTACGCGAACGTCAACGGAAATCGAAGATTGGACATTCTTGGTTGATTAAATCGTTCCACGATATTCAGTCGTAATCCGGGGAAAATTGCCGAAGTAATTGTCCAGGGTGTTTGTGTCGCAAAATTTTAATACGAACGAACCGAAGACTGTTTTAAACCTTTGCGGTCCTATATCGAGCGTGGTTCGACGCCGCTTTTCGTACATAGGAACATAATAACATAATAATACAGTATGGAACGTTAAAGCGTACACGCATCGCGGCAGAAAATCAAGAAGACGATCGATCCTCGACGATATTGTCACTTAAAATTAATGATAAAAAAGGAGTAGCTGAGCAATAACTCAACTTGACTGTGCTTTTATAATTTTGTAGGCTTTTATTTACGAAAATGATTAAGTATAATATTACGATGAAGTAGCGAAATTAAAATAGCTGTTCAAATCACGGCCAAAACTGTACACAAGACTAGTCTCGTGGTCGAATGCTCGCAGTTTTATATGTTGAGTTTGTAAGAGTTAAGGGGTGAGGAAAGGATCCTGAGTGCTCTACGTGATGGGGAAAGTTTCGTATTGGGCCATGTGCAAAGGTAAGGTCAAAGTATAAAGGTTCGTTGTCGGGTAGTATGGAATGGATGTGAATGGAATGGGATGGAATGGATTTGAGTATGGTCGCTGTCACAATATCCGCGATATCGATTAAATATTGGGGAGCTCACGTGTCTTGAACGAACGAACTTCCTTGTATTGTACATTATACATATACCGTGATCATTGTAAATAAATAATAATAATAATTTCAATATAATATAGTATATACTATATAAATATTTTATTCTATTCCATTTCGTTGGTAAAATATCGAAATAGCGAAACATTACACGATTGTACTGTTCTGGCGACAGTGACTGCTGAAATCAACGCGGTCTGTAGTAGGAAAAAGGTCGAAAAATACCGCTGATCGCAAAGAGTTCAAATAATAAAGTAGCTTTATTCTCAACAGTATGGTTTTCATTCTGAATAAAGAACAGTGTTTGCATTACGGTATCTCTATAATTCGAGCAATAAATTCCAGTTTGGAGTTTAAGACGACAAGTTTGAATCCAACTTTATATTCCAGTAAAAGTCAAAGAGGAATCGCGATCATAGCTGCGCGGATTAAGGTGAAACAGGGAACAGGAGGATTTGATCGCAAATCAAATGGCCTTCGGAAAGAATCGATACAGACGAGAGACTGGAGTAATTATGTTGCAAAATTGGCCAGCTCGGTACACGCGATCCCGTGACTGATTCGGATACGATTCCAGGTCAGATTGGATCCGTTCTGCTGTTTATGGTAGTCCCGACTCCACCACCCGATCCGAATCTATTTAGAGATATGATTTACGTTACGCCACCACGAACACGCCGCTGTCCTCTCTACCTGCCTTGTTCTCGTTCGAACGAGAGAAAAAAGAAAGAAGGGCCGATCCAGCATTGTCTGGCCAACGCATCGCGGTGCATTGTATGCAAATACCGAGCGACGCGCCGATATCTCGGTTTCCCCTCCCGCTGCGTATCCTCTGTCATGTTCCACTACTTTCACGTTGATCGTGCAATTAGAATCGCGTGAAAAACACGGAGATCGCGTCCGATGTTTCATTTGTCCGTTTCGATCGAAGGTTGCACGGGAAAAATATGGTACGTACGATGTTTCTGATTTTCTGATTCTCATGATATTTCGTCACACTCGTTACTCAGTAGCTGAAAGGATGTATATTTTGATATAACGCGGTTAAAAGGAGGAACAACCTGCTCGATAGAAAAATAATACTTGATAATTTAGTAATAGTTTATTGCTTGACAGAGTAGTGGATTTTGAAATTGTTCTTGTATAAACAACGAAATAACGTGATTTATCGTGTCTCCTCTATGGTCTTCAATTATACATTACGGTGTATCGGTTTTGTAGTCATTTTGTGGATTATGTTCATTTCGAAGCCTCGATTTTCATCAGGAGACCTGTTTTCAATCATACGATTGCCACAGACGAATTTCGTCTACGCTGACTTTATTTCTCTTTGTACGAAGTATATTTCATGGTATGGAAACGGCGATTCTTGGAAATTATTGATTCTTGACGTTTTAAAATCAGCTAGTGGATCGTGAAACTAAAAAATTCAAAAATAATTAAGCGTATCTCGGTGAAATGATATTTGCCGGTAACGTTCGTCAAAATTACATAAAACGAACCTTATGCGAGCGGAATACCTGCCACCTAATGAACGAACTATAAAGGATCCTACTTAAATATCGTAGAGTGGAACTTGGTATTAAAACGAAGTCCCTATTGCGCTTTACGATCAAAAACAGGCGATATGTCTTACTGTATAAACTTTATAGATCGATCGAATCGTAGAGAAACGGAGGCCACAGAATGGAATTGATTTCACCGATTCATTCGGTCGGGACGGACGATGATTTCGGCCTGAAGCTCGTAATTTATTATCGTTCGCCTCGAAGACAGAATGGACATTGTTCGTTCGGTATCGCGGTGTATTCGGGGTAAAGGCCGACGGTTTAAATGAAAGTTTCGTGAACTCCGCCCCGTCGATTTGCGATGCGAGCAATAAACGAAACGAGGTCGCCGGCGATCATTGTACAGAGAAAAGTTTAACCTAGGAAATATCTGCGAATAAGAATGAAAAGCATCGACCAACGGAACTTTAGATAATTGCTGGGAGAATTGAAGAAAAGTTTCGCTTTGTGGAAATAGTAATCGTGATTCTCGTAGTCGCGATTTTCCCTCGCCTTCCGGTATCGTTTCTTTTTGCCAAACGACTCGTTTCATCAAACGTCAGTTTCCAGGGCAGTGACACGTTTCACAGAGGATCGATTTTGAGATACTCGCAAGAATTAATTGGAAGAATGAATTATTTTTTAGGATGCTGGTATTTTATTATTTTATCTAGTAAAATTATTCCACTTAATATAAGCAGAATGTCACAATCCGCAAACCGGTTCAACCTTCTCGAAATGGTAAACGATATACCTAAAATATATTTTTAGAACAAGTCGATCTTTTCTAAAAATTATAAAGCTATGGTTAGCACAGGCTTATGGACGAAAAAAGCTTCTTTTCTTTCTATTTCAATTGTATATTTGTGTATTTATCGTAATTGTACATTTAAGCGAAATGTCGCTTTGAATAATCGTTTTAGACAACGTTCAATTATTTGACTTCGTCACGTTTTTGAAGCTTAATACGATTTGTATATCCGCGTTACGCGCCGCATTAAGTGCTGGACTCGCATGGTTGGGCAGTTTTGAGAAAGACAAGGAAAGACTTTGCAAGAAAACTGACACGCAAAAAGGTAAAAATGGTAACTGGAATTTGTCGCGGTTGTCAACAAGCGTGCACAACTTTATGAAGATCGTCCTTCCGTTGTTGACCATGGCAAAAACCTTGAATTGTTTGGCAAAGACAAATGGCAAAGTGATCGTAACGGCGCGGTTCCCAAATTTCTTGTTACATTTCCTGACTTTCTTGAATGTGACAGTTTACGTCCAAGAAAAATGATCGCTAGAGCTACGTGTAATCGCGTTTGATGTACTACGTAAAAAGTTACAAGGACGTAATATCGCAGCTTAAGTTTTTGCGCCGCCACAGATTTTCTTCCAGACAACTTAAGAATCGACACAGTTTTGTTTGAAAGTTTACAAATAATAGAATATCCAGTTGGTTAACTCCAGACATCGAACATCGTTGCTCGACGACTCGATAGACGTCAGATTTCGCATCGAAGAAAGGAACGAGATTCGGATCTTTGGACAGAGATTGAAACTTGTTTCGGATCGTTGGACAATGACTCGGTGACTATCGAAAATCGTAAGCTATCATATTCGGTGACCTTCGTGACTCTGATCTTTATCTTTTCTTGACTCGTATGTTAGTATTAAGGAACCTGTGCATAAAGATTCTTGCATGGCTCGATCACATTCCACGTTTTTGATTCAGAGCCTTGTACACTGTGGCCGAAAGCGATCAAAGCGAAGCTCTGCGTTCTCAGCGATCGAAGCCCCAAGATCTCGTAGCGATGAAAGTTTTCGCGATGATTCCAAGCTTGCGCAACAGCAGGGTTGTCTGACTTTCGAGATCCCATACTACTGGAATCCGTAGAAATTTCGACTACTTTCTAAATGTTTTTATAAATTCTTCGTAATCTCGTAACTTCGAAGTAGTCTTGTGATTTCTTCCAAGCAGTATGATTTATTGGCATATCAACAATTTTGAATTAGAATTTTATACGATTTTCACCAACTTTTTAAGCACTTGATTACGTTTTTACTCGCAAACACGTGGCAAGAACTGCGAGATCTCGAATCAGTTGGCTGTGTGTGCGGTCGATGTTTTAGGTTGATGATAAAAAAAAACCCTAAGATTATTGGAGCGTATAGCCCTTTATTGTCGAGAAATTAATAAGTTCCTCCTACATCCTTCTTCGTGAATTCTTTTAATATTATCATTATGTTTGTTCTAATATTAATTTTCTATAATTTATTTTGTTCAATTTTCGATTATTAATATGCGTATTTGTACAATTCTACCAGCGGAAATATCTCAATTTCTCGATTAATTTCTCGAAAACAAAGGGCCATGCACTCAAATCCTTTTGGAGTTGTTCCATCGTCAGTCTAAAGCATCGAACGCACATACAACCAACTCGTTCGAGATTCAGCAGCTTTTGCCATCTCCTTGTCGCTTGCAATTTCTTTCTGACCATACACATACTACGTTGGTATTTTCATTTTATATTTTTTGGCTCGAATAGATATGTTAATAATGCAGTAATAATTGTATGTTGCACGAAGAAGATTATATAGATCTGATTATGCTTATGTTCTTCAGCGATGAGAATAAAAATCTATTCGAAACGAAAGGCAATATTATCTTTATGATAAATCATTTCTCTTTGTTCGACTCTGTGAATAATTAATTTTCGAATCGATTCTGTCAGACCGGACTAGAACCATTTGCGCGAGTGTTCTCATCGCAGAGCGCCTGATGTAATTATGTTTTACGTTCGCCTTTGTATCGAGCGTTTGAAGTTCGTACAAAGCTATTTCCCGTAACGAAAAATGTTCAGCTGTAATTTGATGCAGAAAGTTGAAAAATTAATTCGCATATTGCTGTCAGAAAGAGTCAATTGTTCGCGAGGAATTATAAAGAGAATTAAAATACTACGTTTAATCAAATAAGAATTATAGATAACACGACAAAGTTTTACAGATATATTAGCTTTGCGTATATGAAACCTTCTTCAAAATTTCAATTTTATACGATACAATACCAAATGAAACTAAAAAAGCAGCTATTCCTTATAACTCACGTATCGCATATTCGATATTAGAGAAATTTATAAAAATAAATGTCGAAATGTTATTAGCGTTATGAATAATTAAAATATCCCTGTGACTTCTCCACGTAAATTTAAAATTGGTATAAGAACCACGAAAGACACTGAAAACATCAATTTCATTTTTATCTTCTATTTTACCTTTGACGCATAAATTATTCTAACAGAGGCGATAAATCAAGAAACGCTAATATTACTTCGTTGCAAGAATTCTTTAATCATAGACGCGACCTTTCTTCTAAATTTTAAATAATAAAACTGTGCAGTTAGTCATCTGAAGAGTACGTTGAATCACGCGGAAATTACTTTGACGTTTAATATATTTTGAAAGAACTACGCGCAATTAAAATTTCATTTGAAAAAGAGACGACGTTCCATACGTACCGACCCGACGCGCATTATCTTCCAAAATACATGTCGCTCTAATAAAGGGATTTAATTGAATCCAGTCAGCGATCGAGAAAGGGCGGGCTTTTCGAATGTTCGATCGAATCACGTCGACGAATCTCTGCTCAGTCTTCTCGTTACAGTCTTTCGCAGTCTTGTCGATCTAGTTAATAGCGTGTGAAATCTCGTATAAATACGGTAGAAGAGCAGAACTGTCCGCGACATTTTGCAATCTTGAAACGGCCGGTCGTTAAATGGGAATGATCCCAGTTACACGACCGAGCTCAGCTGCGGGGCGAAGAAACTACGGCGATTCGATCCTCTAGTACCCGAAACCTCTTTTCCTCTTATCGGGGATTTCTGATAAAAACGTTTCCAATTGCCTCGCAATAGAACGCGCTGTCGAATTGTTGAAAATCTGGACAACAAAGGAGTTAAGCTCTATCGTTCTGGCCAGATCAAAGGAAATCCTTGAGAACCTTTGTAACTATTGTAAATGAAATAAAAGAAGTCATTTGGTGGAATAGCGTAACGCAAGTACTACAATTCGTTCGAGAAGTAATTTCGCTGTTTGTTGTTTTGAATTCCATGAAACTTCGATTTCGCGCGATATTCACGTGGAAAATATTAACATGCCAAGATAAGCCAAAAGTAACAACCACTCTATAGAAGCGGAGAATGTGTTGAAAATCGATATACCTAATATAATAGTATTATAGTCGTAATACTAATGGCAGTGAAAAATTTATTACTTTACGAAGGTCACTTTAAATTCTACTTTATTACAGTTTCGATGAACCGGCTTTTTAGACGTAGTTCTTTTCGTGTTTTGTATCTTTATTACACCTCTTAACGAAACTTCAAGGTCCTTAAAAAATACTTTTCCGGGTATAGGAACTGTGCAAGTTCGATCAAAAGGAACTAGAACATCCTATGTATAATTCTGTTTCAGTCTTCATAAAATTCTGAAACCCACTATCTCAACTGGTTTGATCCAGCGTTAAACCCTCGGTATTAACATCGTTACAAAGTTTCCCTTTGCTAGTTTACCGTTTCGTAGTCTGACCGAAATCTGGAAAATGGCTCGCCGTCAAATCGACAGAATCCTCTCCGCCGTTTCCAATTCCAGCAATAAAAAGTCCTTCCGTTTTGTTGCCTCTCGCCGTTTTCGTACAAGTTCCCTTGGCCGCGTCTTTTTCGATTCGAGATCCTTCCGAGGATGCTTCACCGCTGCTTCCAATTACCACGGGGAAAAAAGCTGCCAATTAGGGAACGCGATTCGCGTTTCACGCTAGAATGACCTCGCCGGGATTGCCGTATTTACGCAAAATCGTTGGACCTGGATCGAAGAAGGGACGATCGTTGGAAGCAATGATTTACAGCGTGAATTTAATTGCTCCATCGATGGAATCGAGAGGATGCAAGATACTTCTCGGCCGGAAACGAAGGAACGCTTCGTTGATTCAAGTGTGTACACTTCACGGTATTAAGAGGAAGCGCTTGCACGTAACGACCGATTGATAGCAGTAATTGATCGATTCATCTATCGATCCGCTATTTTTTTCGTTTCAAAAGTATATCAAAATTTACTTCTGCGTTTGACGGCTCTTATAATTCAATCGTATTTTATATTCAGGAATATTAATACGTTTTAAAGTTGTAATACGTAATGTGGCAATGGGAATTATCGGTGATCTTTTTGTCGGCGATTGAGATTTGATCGAGGATGATTGAGCTCCGAGTGAAATTACGGCACAAAAGACGATTGCGCGAGCATCCAAGGAGACGTGATTGCACGTTTCCTTCGTTAGAATGCGTAGCGTGAGGCTGAGTTAGTTCTTGAATGGTAGTTATCGAATTCTATTCTTTCCTGATGTATTGTGTTGTATTATGTCGCGTCGCACGTTTACCACATTATAGTTTAGAAGTATTTTAATATATCTAATTACACTTTGAAAGTAAATTCACACTGGATCTGTGGAATATTAACGTCGTAAAATACTAGTAAGGATGTTTAAACATAAACAATATTTATTTGATATTTCTATAAATTGACACGAAACAGACAGATAACTAACTCTGGTTCAATTATTTCCTGACTATCGCAATTTCTCAAAAGAAGAAAAGAAATTTGAGAAGACGGTATCGATCACGCTCATTGTTATTAAACTTTCTAATTTTTCAAGTATCGCCTCAAGAATGTTTAAACATAAACAATATTTATTTGATATTTCTATAATTTGAGACGAAACAGACAGATAACTAATTGTGTTTCATTTATTTCCTGATTATCGCGATTTCTGAAAAGAAGAAAAGAAATTTGAGAAGACGGTATCGATCACGCTCATTGTTATTGAACTTTGCAATTTTTCAAGTATTGCCTCAAAAATGTTTAAACGATATTTATTCGATATTTCTATAAATTGACACGAAACAGACAGATAACTAACTCTGTTTCAACTATTTCCTGATTATCGTGATTTCTGAAAAGAAGAAAAGAAATTTGAGAAGACGGTGTCGATCACGCTCATTGTTATTGAACTTTGCAATTTTTCAAGTATCGCCTCCAGAATGTTTAAACGATATTTATTCGATATTTCTATAAATTGACACGAAACAGACAGATAACTAACTCTGGTTCAATTATTTCCTGACTATCGCAATTTCTCAAAAGAAGAAAAGAAATTTGAGAAGACGGTATCGATCACGCTCATTGTTATTAAACTTTCTAATTTTTCAAGTATCGCCTCAAGAATGTTTAAACATAAACAATATTTATTTGATATTTCTATAAATTGACACGAAACAGACAGATAACTAACTCTGTTTCAACTATTTCCTGATTATCGTGATTTCTGAAAAGAAGAAAAGAAATTTGAGAAGACGGTATCGATCACGCTCATTGTTATTGAACTTTGCAATTTTTCAAGTATTGCCTCAAAAATGTTTAAACAATATTTATTCGATATTTCTATAAATTGACACGAAACAGACAGATAACTAACTCTGTTTCAACTATTTCCTGATTATCGTGATTTCTGAAAAGAAGAAAAGAAATTTGAGAAGACGGTATCGATCACGCTCATTGTTATTGAACTTTGCAATTTTTCAAGTATTGCCTCAAAAATGTTTAAACGATATTTATTCGATATTTCTATAAATTGACACGAAACAGACAGATAACTAATTCTGTTTCATTTATTTCCTGATTATCGCAATTTCTCAAAAGAAGAAAAGAAATTTGAGAAGACGGTATCGATCACGCTCATTGTTATTAAACTTTCTAATTTTTCAAGTATCGCCTCAAGAATGTTTAAACATAAACAATATTTATTTGATATTTCTATAAATTGACACGAAACAGACAGATAACTAACTCTGTTTCAACTATTTCCTGATTATCGTGATTTCTGAAAAGAAGAAAAGAAATTTGAGAAGACGGTATCGATCACGCTCATTGTTATTGAACTTTGCAATTTTTCAAGTATCGCCTCCAGAATGTTTAAACAATATTTATTTGATATTTCTATAAATTAACACGAACAAAATAGATAACTAACTCTGGTTCAATTATTTCCTGACTATCGCGATTTCTGAAAAGAAGAAAAGAAATTTGAGAAGACGGTATCGATCACGCTCATTGTTATTGAACTTTGCAATTTTTCAAGTATCGCCTCCAGAATGTTTAAACAATATTTATTTGATATTTCTATAAATTAACACGAACAAAATAGATAACTAACTCTGGTTCAATTATTTCCTGACTATCGCGATTTCTGAAAAGAAGAAAAGAAATTTGAGAAGACGGTATCGATCACGCTCATTGTTATTGAACTTTGCAATTTTTCAAGTATCGCCTCGTACCAAACATACCAAAGCTCCTAATGCTACCGCAGTAAAGAGTCGCGAGATGGAGCTCGTGCAAATTTCGCGAATTCGGCTAGTCAGAAGAAGAGGACTCGTTCTCGTGATCTTCTTATTGTCAGTAACAATTCCTTCGACGACGTTGATCTAAGGACGAGACGATATCTCCTGGGACGGTGTTCCTCCGTGAGTAAGCTTTGTCGAAGCTCGGGTTATTTGCCTGGTCTTCCATCGTATCGTCGAACGAGTATAGAAGAAGAAGAAGAATGAGAAGTAGAAGAGGAGACAACAGAGAGGGTAAGCTTGAAAGGAAGTCGAATTTCATTATGGAAGGAAGAGACGCGTGTTCTCTATATTGGCCGAAGCCAAGAAGCTAGAGGAGGAAAACGAACAAAGGGGAGAAATTTGACGGTGGAAAGGGAAAACGCGCGAGGTAGAACGAGACGAATACAACGGGTTGTGGGGAAACTGAAAAAATTGCGTACGCCGGATTTCATCGAGTAGGAGAAACGAGAATCTTATCCATTCAAGGTGTCGAAGAATATGTAGAGGATATTTTTATGGGGTTAGGTATCGAAACACTGAAAGAGGTTTCTGCGCAAAAATATCGTTCGACGCTCATATCGCAACTTACGAACAATTTCATTTTACGCTCGAAATACTTTGCGAAATATACCGATGTCGATGAGTCAGCTGACGAATCTTTCTGTGTATATCATTCGTACTTTGTGTTTTTCGCTCTGAGATCCGCGAACCGAAGAGAGAAGAGAGTAGGATTTCGACTGTACATGCATTTCGAACAGTGCTGTGAATATTATCTACAGAAAGAAGAAATACACGTATTGGAGTTTTTTTAAAATGAAAGATATACATTTATGTATAAAAAAAATCAGACGAATGAGATGCTGCTGATTAAGTAAATTTTATTTAAAAGTATTAATACTTGTATCCTTTTAAGATATGCTTGAAGAAACTGTTATCGCTTAACGTAATATCTTCGCGTTGGAATGAAAAACACGAAATCTTTATCGATGCTAGTACGCTTCCAGCGTGATATAAAATTGTTCGACTTGAAAAGTAAGCCTCGGGCGACCATAGAAAGATATTCTCTACGTGTTTTGTGACTCTTTATACGAAATTTGGGAAGGAAACGGAATCAGAAGGAAACGAGAAATGGAAGAAGCGAAGGACGTTTGCAAAAGAGTGAAAGGAGATGGATAGAGGACAAAAACGGTGAGTGCAGGAATGAAGACGAGAAGAAATTCTCTATCGGTTATCTTTCCTTTTTTATCCCCTTCTCCCTGTTCGTTCGCGAAGGAAAAGCAAGGGACAGGGTTGTGCGAAGAAAGCAAGATCGGAAAATTGCCAAAAATGTTCGACGATGAACCGATGGAATAATACACGAACGAGCGCACACGGGAAACGCAATTTTTGGCAGAATACGTATTAACCGCGATTATATCTCGATGAAACGATTCTCGACTTGATCTAGCAGTGCGTAGAAATCGTGGGAGCCATCGTCTGGCCTGTGTTTCCTCGATGGATCTTCTTTTCTGCGAAGAATGGGAGAGACAGCCGCGCAATTTCAGATCGGGCGACTGCCAAGAGAACTTACGACTTGGGAAGATATCGCTCATGGCTGGTCGACGGGCGAAAATTTTTCGCTGTCGTCCCGAATCTTTTGATACGCGACGTGGAAATTAATTATTTCCTTTCGTGCAACGAATTTGTGATAATAAAAAATAACCTTAATAGATACTATGCGTGGGAATTAAAGAACGATTTCTCTGTCCAGAGCCGTAATAAATATCCGTAACGATCAAACTATAAATCACTTAGATTCGAGCATTATTTTCGATATATTAAATAGAATGTTTTACCGCAGGAGGAATCGTAATAGAAATTTATATACTTAATTTAGTACTTGAGGATACATATATGTACGAAACAAATTCTATTAAGAAAAATTAAGAGTTCATTCTACTATACGCCTTTGAAAACATAACTTTTCTTCTCTTTGCGCTTGCTAAAAGGATACAGTTTCACCCGTATATCTGAGAAAACTTAAACAGACTTACATCTATTCGAAAATATCAGGTATCAAGTTGTCCGAACAGTCTCTGTTTTCGCTATTCGCTATCATTGATATCGTCAATAATTAAGCGTAGCTGCTGGTAATTAGTCGCGATATTTATCAGTAAACAGATGATTTTGCTAATCACAAAGAGAATCGGACCGTGTCGCGTCAGGAAGCATAACGTCGATATTATTCACGAGTCACGACCACGTGACAAACGAATCGACTAGCAATTAATTGATTACCTTAATCATAAAAATATATTTTATCGCTCTGTTTGTTATCGTAACAATTAAGGTTCCAGTATTACAACGTCTATTTTCCTACAACAAACTTAATAAATTTCCTTGCTTGAACATAATAAAGAATAGAAATAACTACAGGATATCCCTGCGCTACATTACTTCCCTACAAAAGACGCAGATATTAGGTACAAGAATACAAACTGCTGGCCGGTATTATCGTACAATGCGAACGCAATACTCTCCGAGAAAAGAGTCGTAGGAGGGGAGTTATTCTTCGAATGCATTCGTAAATGGGCTTCTGGAGAATCTCAGGAGCATGCTGAAGGCGAAGAGTGCGCGCAAAGTGCAAGACAATTCTCTGTCATCAAGGAAACCCGATTCTCCTCGTAGACCAGTAAGTGCTTCTGATCGTGAGGGAGAACGAGAGAAGAAAAAAAAAGAAGAAGAAGAAGAAGCAAGGAAGCAAGGGAAAGATGAAGAAGACGGGGAAGGGTGGTACATACGCATGAATGGGCGAAAGCTCGTTCTTATTTCCGGCGCGGTTCATTGTGCATTGTTCGTAAAATGGAAATGGAGCCGGCGATAATTTGCGTTTGAACGAGTCCCCCTTTACCTCTTTATCCTTCTCTTGCCCTTTTCATCCCTTACATTCTACACTTTTTCGCTGGTCTGACCAGGCAAATTAACGAGAAGCGCTCACGATTACGTATATTGGCCTCATAAAATAAAATATATCTGTATATTAAAAGTTTGGAATCGCCTAATTTTAATTAATAATTTTCTTACTGATTCGAGATAAATACCGTAATTATGCAATATCAATGTTCTTCGTGTCGATGAAATTACTCGCCAGAGCTTTCTACGACAGCAGGTTTTTATTTAAATCGTTGAATTCTATGTATTAGGTTGTCCGAAAAGTTTCTTTCGTTTCATAAGGTGATAATAGACGAACAACAATTTCTGTTTTATATTATTTTATTGAATTAGGTATGATCCATTTCGTGATATTTCTATTATTATGTTCGTGCATAATTCAGTAAACTAATATAAAACGAAAAACATTGTGCGTCTATCGTTTCCTTATAAAACGAAAGAAACTTTGCAGACAACTTAATACTACGTGGTGGCTTTAAACTGTTGGCTCTTGGTACGTAGAATATTCATCGGCCTTCACGCTAAAAAATTTTCATGACGAACAGGTCGAGCTATTTTTTATTCAGATAGCGTATAATGACACTTTCGTGCTCGATGTTGCATATAAGCGACGAAGTTATTAATTAACCAAACGACAGATGTGTCTCTTTTCGGTAAAGTTGGCCTGCTGTACATTGTGTCTTTTATACATAAGCATACCAAAATGTTTTTCCATCGTAAATAATCAGAAAAAATTTCCCTACAGTCGAAAAGATGTTCGGACGTGAAAGACTCGGTGGAATTGCGTAACGAACGAGCTAATTAAAACAAATTGACGACAAAATACTATTTTCTAGAGAAAAAGGATTAACGAGAAGATACGTTTCGATCTGATACCTTTTTTAACTTCACAGGTGGAAAAAGCAACATTGCAACACTGTGCGAAACGTGACATGCATATATATGTATCGTACTATTAACGAAGGAACTCGTTAAATGGTAGAAGCAGTACGACGAAACAGCCAGTTACAGTTATTAAGCGTTTCGTGACAGCGTCGTTTACTTTAGTTACTCAGGCGCGTAATTTTCCAGCTGTTTAACAGTATCAAACAACAATTTTCCGAGTAACTTAATCTTCAGTGTTCTCACGTCCATTAGGAAGTTTCTTCATCATATTTTCATCTATGAAAATATGTCAATCGCGTTATTATCGCGTTCGAAATTATCGTGATATTAATTATAATCTTTTTAGACGACGATTAATATATACATTGTTTTATTAGACTATAATTTATTAGATTATAGCTACGTTAAAGTGGCTAAGCATCCAGGTATCTTGACGATAATTGCACAAATTTCGCTACGAAAATCTCGAATTCTTTAATAAATAAATTATCGAAGATTTAATCGCATCTCTGGAAGTTTCATTTAATTATTAATTAACTCGATACCTTAAGAAAGTATCCTGTTCTGTTCTTAAAAATCATGAGAAATTTCTCCTGTTGAAATTTTCCAAATTAACCATCGAACGCCAAAGAAAAATAGATCACGCGTTTTTGGCTCTATAATTTAAATGCATAAATTATTTTTCCCGAAACAAATATGTCAAATATAAGTTGCGAGTCTTGCGACTAAAATATATCGTACGATGGTAGATAATCCGATACGGCTGTGTAAGCGCCGTCAGGCATAAACGCAAAATCGACGATGAACGGACTCGTTGCTTTTGACATCCGACCCATCGTCCAGTAACATTCGTCAGATCGTCTCAAATATGCGCTGACACGTCATCACAACATATCGAAATAGACTTCCACGCAAACGACGGGGAGGGTCGCTAAAACGACAGGTTGATTCTGCAGATCGTAGATTCTGTTGTTTGTCTATTATCAAATAATTCGCATTTCGAACTGCAGCTGCATCTGTGCTCGTCGGTGAAAATAGCCCGATCATGGACATTGTACGATGCGTTGTGTATCGACTCAATGATGCGCATTGGAAACGTTATCGATCGTCGCAGACGATAATATGTATATGAATTTACGTTTGTAATTACAACTGATTGCGTTCTGCCGAAATACTAACACCTCGAAGAGTGTCTGTTTTAGCGAATTTCCCGTTTAATCCCTTGATATTAGTCAGAGCGCGAGAGAAATTTTGCGCAGATTCGAAATCCACGCTTTGCAATTTCATTAAAACAGGGAAGAACAGCGAGTCTGTTTCTTCATTCGTATGCATAAGACTAGGTTGCGAAGCTGTGCAAAATTTTTTAATCTTGCGCTCTATCTACGATTTATCTCGGTTTATCGGAAGCAAAATGTAAGGGAGAAGAATGTGCGGAAGGAGAAGAAGAAAGAGAGAAAGGGAGAAAAAGTAAGACAAGGTAAAGAGAAATTGAGAAAGAAATGAAAGAGAAGGGAAAGAAAGGGAAATCAAGGAAGACAAGGAATGGAGGGAAAAAAGATGGCGAAGAGAAACGAATACCCACCTTTATTTCTGTTGATTTCAGGGTTCAAGCAGAAAAGAGCTGATGCTTGCCTTGAAACTTCCCTGCGTACAATTTCTATATTCCACCTCCTCTTAATTTCAAGGATAAATCTATACCTCACCAAACATTTTCACAAATGTCTGGTTATTAAACTATTGAAATTCTGAATGATCAAGTTAACTATAGTTATCGTAGACATTAATTAAACTTAATTATACTACGGCGATAGTATCTGCGTCGTATAGACAATGTCTAGCATACGAAATCTCCTTTCTAAAATAGACGCATGATAAAGCTTATCGATAATTCGATTAATTAAATTAAATATGATATATTTATAGCGCAGGTCCAGACATAAACTTACATCGTGTATATTTCTGCGCGTGTACTCTTTTCAGACACTGTACTCGCATACCTTGAATATGGGTAGACGAGACTGGTTTCTAACAGCAGGACATTAATGGAACGATCGTTGCGTTAGAGGCTAGCGTTACATCTCCGAGATCGGAGTTCGATGAGGCGACCTTTTTCGTTCGGCACCATAATTCAGACTGGTAATTTATGGAAATGGGCCTTGAAGTGTCGATAACATCGAACGGCGACTATGAAGTAGGATTTATGAAGAAACTAATTGAACGGTAGGATTAAACTGATTTAATGGCCGTGAAGAGCGCGTGGGTACGAAATATGCTTGATTCCATCGTTCTAAGTATGCTTGACGAAAGAATAAGAAAAGAAAAGAATTTCTTGTTTATATATCATATTTAATTAACACCTAGTATATCCGCTTTCGCTATTTACATATTACATTACATTATATATTATAATATGTTATATTACATCACACATTATATATTATATTTCCTAATAATGTTATTTCGAATAACTTAAAACGTGATTCTACACAAACAGAAAAAGCGATAGGAGAAGAAATCTATTTTCGTAAACTATACTTGTTTCGTTCGATTCGACTTAATTCATCAATTTTTCGTTCGAAGAAAAGGAATCGTACACTGTGGACTTTTGACATTTGTCGATTAGAAGTTCCGTTATACTCGACGATACTTGGAAAAATAAAGTTCGCAATTAGGAGAAAGTTAATAAACACTCGAGTGGCCAGTGACTTGTCGTCGTCCCACTTATAATATTTTCATATCAAATTTCTCTGAACTGGCGTTGTTAAACACTCGACACCGATCTTGAAATGCGTAATAAGGAGCGTGTAGACACAACGGGAATTCCAGGCCATTATCGGTGAAATAAAAAGTTTCGTACGAAAGCAGCGTCAAACGAGACGCGTCCAATTTCTTGCTGAGCAATTATTCCGCGAAAAAGAGATAGTGTTTGCCTGTTTCGCGATGTCATCCGTTTCATTCGTTTATCTTCCGTTCGGCGAAAAGAAGTTGCACAACAGCTCGAGCGTGACTGCAAAAATTCGGCGAGCTGTTTCCCGGCTTCTTACGTGCTGAAAAGACTAACGAGCCTGGACCGTGCACGAACGAATTAAGGGTCTTAATTACATAATATTTCGCTGCAAACTGCACTACAGTGCATTTTTCTGTTATTAAGTAAATTTAACAAAACCTTAAATAACGGAATTACCGACACATTGTGTAACGTTACACCGTATCTTCGTGCGATTATTCGATTAAAGATTCGTCCATTACTTCAACATTATTCGTATTCCATTTTAGAAATATATTCTTCATTTTATTACAAGTGTTGCTAGAAATTTGACCTTTTAACAAAAGATCATCGTCATAGCGCTATCGAAGGTATAAAATACCAACGATATACTTTGTGCAAGTAAGATTAACTACACAAGTTAACTCCACACGTGCACATATACACGAATCAAAACTGCCATCGTCATTCATTTTAACAAGACTGTTTTCCTAACTCTTCTTTCTAAAAAATCTAATCATCGCAGATAGTCAGCTTCCAGGTAACGTTCATCCGCCAAAGAGCTACATCAAATTAATTCGTCAATGGCTTTCTACTTGTCCGAAACGACGACAAATTCTCTATCGTACAACCACAAGAGCGGCATCCGTTAGTTATTCAAAATTTACCGAATCGAATACGATTTCTCTACGAGATACCTATGAATTTATTCTTGGATCAATTTTTTCCAAGACGTTTATGAGTTGACTATACAGACTAATAGCCGAGAGGTGCTCGAGGCAAGTGTCGCGCAACTTTCTTGCTGCCTTTAGCGTCTTCTGTTTACAATTACTCAAGCCGCTCGTCACGTACGACAGGCTGCGTGTACCGTAAGTTTGCTCTGCAGCCTGGCCGTATTTGCTCGCACGGTATGAATCTTGCGCGGGTCGTCTCACATTTTTGCGGTGAAAACAGTCGGAAGCTTGTCAGCCAAACTTCGATCGACTGTCGTTCACTCGATGTCTTCGGAGTTTATCCCAAAAAGCTTGTCATTCCTGAAAGAACTCTTCCCCGTTTCCACGTGCGCGCTATGTGTGCTTCTTGTTTGCTAGCAACGGTGTATTTTAGTTTTAGTTCCGTTAGTTTGCCGTTATTTAACTCGAGGAAGATTTATGGTCGATACTTAAGGCTCGTACTGATGTATCCATTGATTTAGCGAGGCGGTGTGTAATTTAGTAATTTACCATTTGCTACTAACAAATTAAATTTATAACTCAACATTATACGTTACTTAACGCTATACATGTAACTAACGCTTTCTATGTACTAAGCAAATCGCTTAGTGGTAAGTGGCTACGCGTCATTCGACTGAATTACTATAGTCCGTTCAACGAGTCCAGATGCTAGCTATGAACATATGCGCGTGATGGTATTTGAATAAGACAGGGGCGTTGTCGTAGTTCTTAAATATCGTACGTACCACTTTTCATGCGAACTGACTACGAATTTTGGAGACTGAGAAACAAACGACTAGCGTTTGGTGATCGGCCAATAGTTAGACCTGCTGCCTCTCGCGTGTGCTTCAGCACGCGAATGTTTGTTTATAGCTGTTTGTTATAAACTGTATATTATTGTTATTATTATAAGCTGTATATTATAATAGCTGGTATCTTGACTCGTTGCACAGACTTTAGACGTATCTGTACGAGCCTTCAAACTGCGTAAGAGAGTACGATCGTTTAGAATTTCAGGATTAAAGAGTTTAGGTACGACGAGGCTCTTCGGTTCTATGAAACAAGGGACTATATGAAATACAGCGGCGCTTACTTCGCAACTTGGAAAACAAATACACATATAAGTGATTTAATGACTTAGTCGAGCAGCACTTTGTATCCTGACGTAAAAGTTTCTGACATGTTTGTACGTTGCGAAGAAAGAAAAACGAACGAATAGAGCGCAGAGATGGTTTGTATCGGGAGGTGAGATCGATCGGACTTTCACGAGTAAATGGAGTTGGTAATTAAAAGGTCGCGACTCCCGTCGACGCGTGGCCAAACGACAACGACGCCCAGTTTCTAATTAGAGTGCCACGGACTTCAGGCTGTGACCGTGTCGAGAGCCCGTAAATTTAGATCCGTGGAGAACAGGAAGTGTTCGTTGCGGCTCGTTTGATTTCCGGTCGGAACACAGGTGACCCTTGCTGTCACCAAGCTTGGAAAGCTTCGGATTAAATGAACGTTCGAATGTCGTTCGTATCATATTCGTCAAGGGTATTCTGGACATTGGTCATTTTGTTTCACCGACGAATATTTCAACGCGATATCCCTCTTACGATGTACAATTGACGATAAGTATAATTTTAACATCCAACACTAGCGTATAGATAGGACATTGTACTATTTAACACCTTACCGACCCATATTAATCGGCTTTTTGTCGCCGATAATCTTTCTCATTATTCGAGCAGTAATCTGTTATTTACAACTAAGGTACCTTGCCCAGTCGCGTCAATTGCTTTGCTTTGTAAGCTCCCACAGTTTGATACCAATTTGAAAAACGTACCTTTCGCAATGAACAAAACAAATGGTATTGGAGAGTCTAAACCGAAACAGAGCCGGTGCCAGGGAGAATCTGCGCCTGAGATGCCGGTCGGACGTGCGTATGCCGTTGAATCGCTAGCGATCGGTAAAGTGTTAACGCGTTGAGTGTCGCGATAGTCATCGGTGATCCATGTTACTAAATTTGTTTAGAATTATTAAGATAAGATCGATCGGATGGATTAAAAAACGATCAACAACGTGAATGAACTAGGCAACATTTTCGAGAAAAAGAAGCACAAATACAATATAATATTTTGCAAAAATTAAATGTTACACGGTGTTATATATCGTTAGCGTATTTTAATTAATTTCGATTTCGTTATTATTATTTCATTTGACTTTGCTTGGCGTCACATATTTCCATCGATGTCTTTCTGGGCTAGGAATGTAGCTAGGACTGCGACTAGCTTTACCCTTTTCGTAAATGAGATTATCCGAAGCTTTTCGAAAGATGTATGTCGACAAATTCAAACTCGCGTAAGCCGTTTTAGAACAAACTGCATCGCGACCCGATACCAGTCGATGTAGCTGCAAGTGCAGTGGAAGTCGTCTCCTTCGAACGGGACAACTTCTCACTGCTCGTATTACGTAGACGTATTCTGTCTGCGTTGATTTGCTCACCTGGTTCTGCTGATCTGTCGTCAACATTCTAGACAGCATAAACGGTATTCTTAGAAAAGGTTTGAGTAAAGCGTTAAACAATACGTTGAGAATTATAATTAAACTGTAGATGTTTATACACATAAAAGTTTACGCACGAAAAGTATTTGAATACCATCGCATTTGTTGCAGCATTTAAGTCCAACTTAAATACTTTGTCGTTTGATAGAATTTTCATACGATCAGAAAAATGTTATACGTACAATGAAAATGAAACTTAGAAGCTGATAAAGATCTCTCGAATGGAAAAGAAGTATGTACAAATATTCGCTGGAAACATTTTACTCTCGACGATCTGTTGAAATGTAAATCTCCCAGAAATGCATAAACATTCGCAGCCTAATTACAAACCAAAGCGACGCTTATTCGAGTCCCAACGTTAGAAAATTACAGATCCACTGATACACAATTTTTTCGAAACATTCGCAACCAGCTGTAGCAGTCTAATTTAGTCTAAAATCGTCTAATTTAAACTCGATTTTCCATTCCGAAGAATACGCGAATCGAATAATCGTTGCCTTATGTGCGGTTGCCCAAATAGAAAATCAGCGATTTGTTCGGAATGAAATTTTTAAAGGACAGAGAGAATCGCGTTAACGCGAGAGAGCCTGCATAAAGCATAGAAATGTTGTCAGAGTGTCGACTGTCTGCAGGCGTGTCAGAAGTCTCTGAATAATGAAAGCAGCGTTGCGAATCGACGATGTTTTCCCTATGTTCGGCGCGCGACATCAAACTCGCGCCTGAATACGTTTCCGGGCGTAATTTAAGGCCCTCTGGGCGTGACGCTGGTTGGCAAATTCCAACGAGCCGTTAAATAATTCGTCGAACAACGTACTTTCTAGGCCCGATCGATCGTTCCGCCACGGCGTCCCTCAGGCAAGGCGCATTGACTTTTCTTTCCAGCTGAATATTCGAGTGGATCTTGCAGGTGCTGGTTGCCATCGAATTTATCGAGTCGCGTGCACGATCGACCAACGTCACGTCGTTCTGTACGTCGTTCTTTGAACGATTTCCATCTTGTTCCGCGTGATCTTGGCGTTTCGCGATCCTTTCGTCGACTATGGCGGATTGGCTGTCTGACGCGTTGTCGATACTATTCCGCAGGCTTTCCTCCAGCTCCAGCAAATCTCGGAAAAACGTTTGGCCTTTGACGCCGAACAGACCTGTTCTGAAACAATTGCGCGTGTCTACCGAGCAACGATTCGAAGAAACGAAAGAAACAGACATCGAACATACCTGTTTCCGTTGTTGCGCCTTTTTCTTGCGAGTACGTTCTCCGTATCGGAATGAGACTTCTTCAACATCGCCTGTTCTTTCTTTCGATGCCTCTTCAACTCCATGACGATCATACGTCGAACGATAACGTTCAGTTCCTCCTCCTCTTTGCCGGAACTGGTAGCGCGTCTGTCGAGTATTTTTTCCAACAACTTTCACGTGTGCATCGTTTTATGATGTGTGTAATTATACGGTATAAGGAACGAACGAAAGCGTAGTGTTTCTAGAAATTTAATGCCACGGGTCGATGACATTTCTGCAATTTGCTTTTCCCTTTCGAGAAAACACGGGATTACTGAGTTACTAACCGATCCAAATCAATCCGACAGATTAGAAAGCGTTAAATAATATACGAGGACAGAGCGATGACATCGCGTTCGCGACAATTTCGGTTGAGATCGTAGAAAGGATGAAACTGTAGTTAAAATTTCAATCGATGTCGTTTCGATTGAAATTTCAGTCGCGAGTATCGACAACGAGTATCGTACAATCGTAAAAACACATCGAGTATTCTCGTTCTAATTGACTTACGATCGGCTAAAGAAAATCGTAGATTCCGTTCTTCTATCGTTCCTCGTCGAATTTTTCTTTGGAGACGATCCAACGTCTTCCTCTCCATCTTTGCTTCTAGATATCGCACTCTTGCTCCAATGAAACGCAGATTTTTCTTCCGTACAATTTGCCTCGCTTTTTGGGTCTATTCCAAACTGTTCGTCGAAATAATCGTCCTTCCGCGTACGCGCATCGTCATCCTTATCCGTTGCCTGGCAAAACGAAAATTCCTCGAACGTATCAGCTACCTTTGCAGGATTTTCATTTTCTTTTTGTTCCGCCTGCACGGATCCTTTCGATGCGCGACCAGTTTCTTCCGATGCATCCATCTCGAAATCAACTACCTTTTCGTTCGGAAGTTGCTGCGAATTTTTCATGAACACGTCGTCCTCTTGCAAGATCGAAACGAGAAACTTCTCCGCCAGGGAACGACTCACCGTCGTCTCCGAAGGTTTTTCATTTCTCATCTCGAAATTTGCCAAACGTTGCTGCGAATGTCCGTCGTCCCTTCCAATTTCTAAATGCGTCTCGAATTTATACGACGAACGAACCTCGTTGTTGTTCGGGCACGTATTCTCGCTTTCACGAGCAAACGCGTCCTCTGCATATCTTTCCACTCCTGGAACCATGGCAACGTTTTTCATCATAGCGTAGTCGGTGAGTTTGCCCTCGGACCAATCTATAAATTTCGACGAGGATGTTGCGCAACTTTCTTGCAACGTTGCATCGTACTGTGAATTCTTTCCCTCGCTCGTCGATGGTTCCACGTTTTTTAATTTATCGGCTGCTGCATCGAAATTCGTTTCGAGAGTGACGTCGTCGTTCGAGGTTTTATCGAAATAAACGTCCATGTCGTTTCTAATATTCTTCTCGGTAATTTCTATCGAGATGGAATCATAACGACGCTTCTTTCGCTTTTCCAAATGATTTTTCAAATTCTTCCAGAAAGATGCGCGAATATCTTGAAAGATCTCCTCGAGTAGACGTTTGACTGTGCAAGGTTCGAACTCCGGACGCCTATGCACGCTGAAAGCAAATCTCCGAGGAAATTAGTCGATTCTTATCGAAGTTGACTGTCTTTCAAAATAATAAGAGGAGACAACAAGAGTATTCGTTTCCACGTATGATACAGTATAAAAATCATCGAATTTATTCTTTAAGAGATCAACGAGCTGTTAAATTAAGAACAAAATAGAATTAGCTGTTTAAATTAATCGATAAGAAATTCAAGAATTCTCTTACATTATTCAACGATCGTCTGATCCATCCTTACGAATACTAACAAGTTTCTATACATCGATAGAAATACTCGAGTATTTCCTCGTATGATAAAAAACCATCGATTGAGAAGACAAGTAAGCAACAATCTGGAAGTCAGTAACGCCTATCGGATTGGCCGACAAAGCGATTACTCATCGGCCGTACGCAATATTCGTTGCGCGTAGAACGAAAGTCAGCGTCAACTTGGAAATTGAATCGAATCGATCAACCTTTTCGCGATTATTCGATTTGACGGGCCGCGATTTAATTACTTTTTACCATGGTCGCGGAAGTAACGGATTCCGCGTACGAAAATTCATCGGAAAATAACAAGGGGTGGGTCGGGAGCGCAATCGGCGCGATACAATCAATTAAATTCAATTACGAGGTAGCCACGCGTACGAACGAGCTTGCGCGACAAAATCGACGTAATTACGCTGGTTCTCGACAGGAGACCTGGTCAATAATTGATTTCCTCCGCGCCACGAGACGCCTCTCGGTACCAGATGATCCGACGTCGATTTCTTCCACCTTCTTCTCGACTTGTTCACCTCGTAGATCGATAACAACCTCCGGACGCTCGACACTACGAGCAAAACGTTCCACGCGAGGACAGCGAGCGAACAGATGCAGATTAGTGGTAATATCGAGCTCTCGTATCCCAGGATACTTGACATTCGCATAGTAGCAGAATTATGCAGGTAACACGATCACGAAAACGAGAATTTCTGCATGTTATCCTGGCACGTCCTCACTCGCGCATCTTTACGATTTTCTTCTTTTTGTTGCGTTAATTCTTTTCCTAATGAAATTCGAGTAATTTTCTTTCCACAAGAGATTTAGGTTACCGAAAGATCCGAATTTTGCGGCTGCGACCAAGCGATTTGCGATTGTTTTTTGCTTTATCCCGCAATGTTCCGGTTTAGATATACCTACGCGAAGTTTGTTCGTTTCCAACTTTTTGATCGTTTGGTATTTTTTTTTTTTTTTTCATCCCTTTCATCGTGCGCGCGTGACTTCCGGGAGAGCGGCACAGTCGGGAACAATGTAAAAATGGAGTAAGTATAGCATTTGTAATTTGAAACATGGCTCGACCGTGGCGTAGTTTGGAATTAATTTCCCGGAACCGCTCTAAATGCATTTTCGGTGCAAATATTTTTCGCCGACGAATATGAACGCGAATATTCAAATGCGTGGGAATTAAACCGGTCGCGGCGCATCAAGGAAGACGAATTTCGAACACGTTCAATAAATTGGAAGATACAATTTTATGCAAACAATATTTCGCCTCAGATATTAAACGACCCAGCCTCTAGAATTGCAAATGTGCTCGATGTTAATATGTATGGCATCGTGGAATTTAATATGTCGTGTCACGGTGATTTTACGGCAGATACGATCGGGTCGTGACAAACCCGATCCATTACCGACAACTGTCAACTACATGTTCAAAGACTCAATGTCAGCAAGTTCGAGGCCACGAAACGTAATGAGAACGGCGTTATGTTACCGGAACTCGATACAAAGAACGCGGACTCGTAAAGTTTCGTATCCTTTGAATTTCGTTTTTGAAAATCAATAGCTTCTAGTATTTAATAATTGCAATTTAATAATTTTTAGATAGTAGACATCGTATAGTAAATATCGTGTCAGCCTACTGTATCGTGAATCGTGAAATTGCATGTCAACATGTTTTACGTTACGTTAATACATTGAACGACAAAGAAGAATCGAATAAACTGTCGACTCAGCTCCTTGGAAATCATCGAAATTTCTTCCGATATTTTTGTCGTCAGTTTAAGTTCTCCGCAATTTAACACAGGTTTTCTCAATTTTATCGAACCCGATTGTAATATTATAGTAAGAAAAAGGGTACCTATTCTATCCATCCATTTTCCGATAGTCCATCATTAATAATTTACTAGTTGCATAAAATTTTAGGTTTTCAGATCAACACGTTAAATACCAACAACGATATAGTATCGTGTGTTCTTAATTAATTATTACTTGACCTAAGTTCCCTATAATTTATAGATATCAAATTCACAAAGTTCCCTAAATTGCCACGAATCGCTTATAATTTCCAAATATCATCGAAATCGATCAGGATCGTATAAAAAACTAAATACCTGTAACGTTATTTCCATTAATAAACACGACGAATTTCATACAAAATTATATCTTCCAAAAATCGAACGTTTCTTTAAACCACTTAACATGAAAATGTAAGAAAGTTGAACGAAATCTGTGCATAATAACCGTTTCAATCGCGATATTTCGCCTGCAAATAAAGATAATGTATCTATCAAGGGATTAAAGGCGAATCGGGATCGCATCGTATCACGTTCATCGATCAAACGTCCTCGTTTCTTTCTCGTCGACGAGTATTATCTGAATGAAACGGTGCCCAGCGGTATCGAGCATTGGTTTTTCACCACTTCCTATCCACGAGTGGTGTATCGAGTATCCGGTGCACCCTTTAATTCGTACGCATCGCACGTATACGTGACGTTGACGATTCGAGGACGCCGTTGAACGTCAAACGCATGCCCACGTTGCGAGGACTCTCTAATGGAGTGTCCTGCCAGGTCGAGTAGCTCCGTTGCATATCATTTACCTTTACGAGCAAACGCAGTTACACACTCGGCATAACGTCGATGCTTTAATCACGTGATCTTGATTCTCGGTTAGTCGGCTACGTTTCGACCAATCTCTCGCTGGAACATGTCGTAAGTTACCGCTTCGTGTCACGTTCATCCTCGTGATCCTCTATAAATAAAGTGTCCAACGATTTTATGCTCCGTTGCCGGTCGATCTCGCTGCTATTAGGCTTCGCAAGATCTATGTTCATGACGCGTGCAATTAGTAGACTGCGAATATTTACGCGAATTTACGCATCTCCGTACAATTTAGTTTTGTGAATGTAATTCAGATACAGATTTGCTTGGCATATCAAAGATTACGATTGAAACGCAGATACTGACGCAGATTTGTATTTTTGCAAAGGGAATTAGAGAGATGGAATCCAAGCTGATATTTGTTCCAGGTATTAAATGTTACAAGGAATATTTTATTTGGGATATTTCGCCGACTTTAGACGTACGTTTGACAAATTTTTACATTTTTAAATATCTCGTAAATGTGTAACAACGTACGGTCTAGTTATAGTATACGCTTTCGTAAAAAGAATCCAGGAATATTACGTAATATATATTTTTGTAGAAAGAATGATCAATGAAACATTTGGAAATGATCTCTTAGAAGAGTGATCAACGGACAAGAATCGAAACTAAGAGAAATTACGACACTTTTATTCGAAAGTCCCTACTTAGTAATACGAAGTAATTCAAAATAATCTTCTCCCGTATGAAAATGAAGTTACTCCGTTGACCGTAAAAATATACGATTGCAATTGGAATCGAGGTCGAATCATAAACTACTGGATTTCGACGATACGGAGAATTTGGTGAAAGTTGTACCATAATTTCGTATTTGAACGCGAAGGTTTTAAAATGCTGTGTAAGAGAAGGGATTAAATAAACCGTGCTTATATAAGTTACGAGTATCTTCGTAATTGTTCATGATTGACGTGTATTGATCAATAGTGATTTTGAAGTACCTCCTACGATAGAAATTATGCTTTCTCTCGATAGATTTGATAAATTATTCAAATCCTATAAATAGAAATCGTGTAATAACGAAGTTACGTCGAGTACAGTTAGCTTTGCAATGGGTGCCACCAGGTCAACGTTAAAAATACTGCATTAAAGATGACAAATGGATCTGTCAAGATAAGTTAAGTCAGTCATCGTTTCTCGATGCCTTAAAACTCTAGCATAGACAACTACGGATATTTTTAAAGAGCTTTATTTCCTACCAAACAACATTCTCTTCCCTTACCATCGAAATGGTTGCTACTTGTGTAAGCTTCTTACGTGAATATCGAGACTTCTGTAAGCTTCTATTCGTTTCCATTCGCAAGAAGGTGCATTATTGTTTCAAGCTGAACGACAGCGATACTGCAGCAGAAAGATGATCACGCAACGACGAGCATCGAGTTGATACCGTTTCAATATCAATAAATTCGATATCTGCAACCGTACAAATTCAGAAATAAGGAAACAGAAAACTGATAAACCACGATACTTCCTCCATTGCAATTTTACTAAAGAAAATCTAACGCGATAAAACTGGTCACGATCATCCCGCATTGCCACTGTACATCCTCCATCGTCGTACGACGATAACGAACAATTTTCACGCGGGTTATACCAAAGGATAAGGGGAAGTATATTAAAGACACCGCGAAAGGAAGTGAAATAGATCAGCGTAGCGACGAACGGGGAAAAACGTTCCCTAAGTGACGACATTTTCACAGAATGTTTCCCACAGCTGGTCAAAAACCTGGAATAGAAGAAAGGAAGAGACGCGGAGCAGTGTATTACTCCGGTTCCGTGGTCCTCTTAGGAGCTCTTAGCGAGTCGTACGAAAAGTTTCATGCATACGAATGTACGAGAAACTTTAGATGCACGGTGTTCCACGACGTATTTGGAATTAAGGCGGAAGAGCAGCAAGAGAGAAAAAGAGAGGAGACGTATTGGGATAGGTGAGAGAGCGGGAGAGAGAGAGGGAGAGAGAGGAAGAGAAATAAAGAAGAAACACGTAGATATTGGAACAAAAGATGATATAACGTATATCATTGCTTTCATAAGTCGTTACTTGTCATTCGGTAAAATTGCACTTTTTTAGAATGGCACTATGCGAGGATAACGGATGGATAGAAATGCATGGAACATGAAAAGATAATACAAAAGTACATACAGTTTCACGAAACTACATACACGAACTTCGTACACGGTGTTCATAAAGTTTCGTTCCACGTTACGACAGATATATCGAGTTTTAGTTCAAACGAAAAATACTTCGTTGGAATGTATCGAACGCACCTTGAAGTGTCTTTAAAATTAAGTTCGACGAAGTAGGAGCGTAACTGTGGCGTGACGCTGTAAGAAAGGAAAGAAGGACAAACGGAAAAGGAAGAAAAGGAAGGGACGATGAGTTTTGTCGCGCAGTCAGTGGACTCGTCGACAAAGTAACCTAACAGATCCGTATCTTAGATGCTGAGATAACGGACTCAAGTCAGAGAATGTAGGAGAAGCGTTTGCGAGAATTGCCATCGGTGTATACCTCTCTGGTGACTAAGAGCGTCGGCGTACAATATAAAAATGTATCGAAAGAGAACGAAACGGAATAAAAATGAAATAAATGAATTTAAAAAAAACACAACGAAATAAAAAAAAAAGAAACAAAAAAAACACACACACAAACGCGAGGTAATTGGCCTGATTACGAGAGCAACATGATTTCTGTCTTGCAGGCGGCGCGGAGACAGACGCGGTACAGGCGATCTTGGCCAGATATCTTCAGAGGCGTCTTCAGGGGTCGCAGCTGTCGACGCCGCCGCCGCCAGCTGTCCTCTTCAGTAGCAATAACCAGGCCAGAATGAGACATGCTCAAAGGACTACCAGCAATGCGTTGCCGAAGAACGTCAGCGAGAAAGAGAGGAGGGATCGCGTGGAGGATTACGAGGATTACGAGGACGACCTTGAGGGTTTCGAGGACAGTGAGAGGAGCAGAACCAGATTCGATCTCTTCGCCGGTAAATCCTTGAGCCCCGCTCATATTCCATTTTTCGGATCATTTCGTGTCTTGATATTTTATCACTCGAGTATTTTATTATCTTCGGATAAGCTTCTATAATGGTCTTCGGTGAAAGGGAATTATAGACGAGAATACGTCTACTATATCTCGATGTTTGATCAGTATTTTAATTTAATTTAATAGGTCGGTAAATTTATTTAAGGATTTCCCGTTGGATGAATTGAAAAACAACGACGTTTTTATGCTTCTCCGACCATTAAAAATATGCAGCGAGTTTTGGTAAAATTAATGCCGATTTTTATTCGGATATAGAATTAATTACGTACATCTATTGATCTGTATTATTATTAATTTAACTATAATCAACTATGTAGAGTATATTTAATACAAGTCGATAATTGTAGTGCTAACGGTTTACAGAACACGTGTTAGAAATGGGAATTAAGAGTGTAGCTTTTAGAATACGTTCCTTTAGAATACTTTCCTACGTTGTAACACATAGTTGAGGAGGGATAATCACATTAGCACTCGAATGAGAAGAAAGTGAAGTTGCACGAGGATGTGGAATTTCGGACAGAAAGTTAGTCCCGTTACTAACTGTTCCTTCTAATTACTAAGGGTCCATTCGCGAATCGGTAAATGTAAGAAACTCCGAAAGAAACTAGTCTTCGACTCTTTTTATTTATTTACCACGTATATATCGTTGTTCGTAATCAGCAGTATTTTTCTTCACTTTTCGCCAAATCTTTGATCAGTTTGACTGTCACGTTATAGAAAAATTGATTTCACATCGTTAGTTACGTTATTCGCATAAATATTATATTCATTAGATTACGGATTGTCACACATTTATGCACAATATGCATTTAAAGATTCATAGAACGCATACGGCATGCAAAAATATAGTACAAAATAACCAAAGCAGAATGCTCGTTATAATTATTACTTAGTAAACGAAGCAAATCTCTATCGGATTTCTATTTTCTTACCTGCGTTCAAATATGAAATTTGATAAAAAATTACAGTCTAATGATTATATATCGTATATCAGCTTAGAAACAATAGCGATGAGATTCATATTCATCGCCTATAGTTTGCTTACGAGTTCGTGTCGTTAAATGCCATGCTTGCCACGTTACTTGAAGTTATCGCGGATTCATTTACGCATTGACGCCAAGTTTGAAGCCTGTGCATGGCTACGTGATTACTCTTCTGCAATTACCACGTTTAATCCGGTTATACCGTTATTTAGCCAGCCATTCCTGTTATTACACGTAAAATACAAGGATGAACGGATTATCGAGCGAACCCGTGTGTAGCTATGCAGCACGGATAATCAAATAAAACGACGGCTAATCGGACAATCGAAGATAACGGGCGATACCTATCCAACGACGCAGACATTGCTACTATTAATATCTGGATATTCGAGCAGGTCTGTTATCAGCAGCCGAATAACGCTTTCTGATCACTGGCCTGACTGATCGTTTCCGTTTGAAACGATTTGAAATTGTTCGTTGGCCGGTCATCTATATTCGTTTGCTCTGTTCCTCAATGGAATTATTCTGTTATACAGTTAGCTTGTCTATTTGGATTTGTAAAATAATGTTGCAAATTGGAAATGGAACGGAAATTTCTCTATTTGCAAATGAAAAAGATTGATCACTATCGCACGTGATGTAGTATGGTTTTGCGAGGTACTAAAATGTTCGGGTGTTTGTTCTGTGTGTCTCTAACTCTAAGTGTCACTGTGTGGATTTTCGTCTCGTTCTTCTAGCGAGTGATGTATCTTTTCGATGTATCACTTTTAAAGTCTTTTTGTATTAACAATGCTTTCATACGTCGAAAGATATTTTAAAAGTAACGATGTGAGAATCGTTATTTAAAAGCCAAATATATTTTGTGCTGCATCTTATTCTTCCTGTTCTTGGTGCTCGCATCGACGTATTTTATCGGATATAAAAGAGAAAAAGAAGTTTTCGTATAGAAGGAAAATATTATCTAAACTATCTTATCCTTTAATCGTCTGCAACGAATTCTACGTATACAAATTTCTCATATTCGATCATCAGCCGTCGCTAAAAATTCCAAAATGAAAGATCTGGAATCTCCCCCTTTCGGTTAGCGCGGAATTTCGGCGACGCTTCGCAAGAAGGAAGCGAGGTCATCGCCGTCCACCGTCTCGAAATTACTCACCTGCCGTGTGTAATGCGATGACAAGGGTGTAGAGGAGCGTGCATTGACGTCACAATGCCACATGCCTCTGTTCGGAACCGTTCCGATCGTGTCGAATCGTTCGACAGTAGAACACGTCTGCCTTGCTGGCTGCACGCTTCAGATCTCTCGCATCTCTCAATCCGGCGCGAGAATGCTTTCGTCCATCGCAAATACCGCCTGTTCTTCGCGCCGTAACGTGTATTCCTTGAGTAGTTTGGATTTTCTAACACACCTCGCGTCGACCTGCATTGAGATTGAAATTCTACTTCAAGAATTTCTCGAATTTCTCGAGATATATAGGAAATCGAAGAACATGGTCCAAAATTCACGAAAACGAGGAATGTAGGAACGTAACCGCTTCTTTCTTGATTTTTATTATCAACAAAATTGTAGTGAATAATAAATCTCTTCATTTTTGTCATTCTTATCGTATATTTTTTAATAAATTTATTTCGTCCACAGACGACGATGCTAAGAAGATTGTACTGTTGTATTTTTATTATTAAACTCTTTTCTTTCGTTCTATCAATTTTGAGTGGTAGGTATATTTTCAACAATGCATCTGCCGTATTTTTTAGTACTAATTTTGTACTGTTGTATTATAAATTAATTGCGATAGCGGAATCGTAATAATAATAATAATAATAATAATAATAAAGTGTATATTGTACACGACTACGTACAGTACCAGAGTAAACAGTAATAACAATAATAATAGTAATAATAGAACACGTACAGTTCATGTTTATATGTAATACTATAATGTGACACACCGTGAAGTTAATCGACTGACCCCTTAATTTGCATTCCATTTCCAAGTGGTAAATTGTAATTTGCAGAAACGTTTAAAATGCCATTTCACACTTTACGTTGGTTAGTGGCAAAATTGTATAATTTCAAACGCGGCTCTATCGTCGTTTATAAACTGAATTAACAAATTTTACAGAGTTTTAATTACGTGTTCTAACGAACCGACACTATTTACCGTATCCTTCAATTCTACACGTTTAGTTTATTTTCCATTTTCATCAAAGTAGTTGTACGGAATTTCGTGCAACTAATTCCGGCAGCATTTCGTAGTCGCTGGTTGCCACAATTCGCATTCAATTTTCATAAAGTTCCTTTGTAGTTGCTGACGAGACAAGCGGTGCACTTCATCATGGAAAAATGAGAATTGAAACTTTCTCTTTGTCTTTCAAATTTCAGACTCTCGAGAAAGTTTGCGACATCGTGCTGAGTCTTACGTCGAAATTCGCGTCGCGCCTTGAATCTCGCGGAACTTGAAATTTTACTCCCTCCGTTCCTGCGTATAATAATTCTTACATCGAATAATATAACATTTTATAAATATTAGAAAAATTCCTCTTCGAAGTTAATAACAAAACGTAATTTGTGATGTCATTTCATCAAATTTTTTCTCCCTTTAAATACCACCTTCGACACATATGCTCATGCGTATAGCAATTAATTTACTAGGCATTATCACTAGGAAAAATATCTCGATTTTATATTCGGACGATTGGTTCGATTTCAATGTTATTGAAAATACATGGAGTTTGTTAAAATGGCGTGTTTCCTCATGTCTAATCGTAGGTTCTTTGCGTTTTTATTTTGAAGACAAAAATTCCAGACGTGTTTGCCAAATTGATAAGGAGAATGTCAGAGTTGGAACGATTTAAAATCAAGACAAAAAGAGGAAATATAAATTATTAATACACTGCGAATTTTTATGCATTTACAAAAATGTGCGATACATTGATATTATAAAATTGCAGAAATGCGCAAAATTTACATAATATGTAAAAAATATCCAAAATATCCTGCTTTCTATAATGCTCGCTAAATAAAACAATGTTTTACCAGGACCTACTTTTTAAATTATATTCTCGAAAATACGAATTTGCCTAAAAATTCGCGGTCTAATTATCAACGTGTGTACGATTACGGTTACAGTCTAATTACATATGTATTAAGTTACATGTTAATAACATATTAGAAGTTTCTAAATTTTGCTTTTAAAATTTTCTCGCGTCTCTGATTTTCGCTAAAATAGCGAGAACTGTCGAAAATTTTTAACGAGCCAAATTCGCTAGATCGGGACTGTGGAACTTTCGAAAGCAAAATTTTCAACAAAATCTGCTTTCCTTCGTGTACCGAAAAGCCGAAGCTCGATCGAATGACCGGTGTACAGAAACAGAACGGAAACATGAATTCTACGACAGATTGACACGTATGCAAACGTGACATATTGGACCTTTTCTCTATTTTTCCTCGTTTTATTTTTCTATTAACGAAAACGTTTCTCTACGGCCACCCCTCACCCTCGACTCCTGCCGAACGATTTAAAGTTCGTGTGTTCGATATTTCAGCCGAGAACCTTGTCGTGCTTTTAATTGAGCGCAAGGGATTTCGATATTCGTGCGATGCAATATGCAATCGAGTGAGCCATCCAATCGAATGGTCACGGGTCGTCGATTGCATCGACGATGCAACGACAGCCTGGACCGACTTGTTGATAAGTTTTATTTGTTGCTCGTCAACCGGTCCACGCTTCCCCTTTCCTTTGTCCCCTGTCTTCCAATCGGGCTAGATTCGACGTTCATCCAATTAAATGTTCGCGGCCTGTTTCCCACCCGTAAACCATCGTGCAGCGATTTCTCTTTCCAGCTTAACGTGCCCGTTCCATGGCAAATCGTTTAATTACACCGGTGTTTGTTAATGTCCAGTAACACGCGAATTCGTCGATCGGACATAAGATTACGTCGCGCTAGGTTCGTGCACAATGCAACCCAATTTATAGAGTTTAGCAGGACTATGGCTTGTATAATATTAAAACTGTTGAATTCTTTTATATAAAAGTGAAGCAACCAAAGGTAAATCAGCAATACCTTTATGTGCGCGATGAAAGAAATGTTGTTAGTTTGGTTTCTTGTACGTGTAAATATATAGATTGTATAATATAATGTAATTATATAAATTATATTATTGTATATTTTATTTAGTTTTACATAGTCTTCCTCTTTCGTGTTTGCACCAACTTGAGCACTTTTGCATTAAGAATTTTAAACAACGATGTACTTACATATCGATTTTAATCTAAAATTTAAATAAACGTATCTTTTAATTTCCTTACGTTAATTCAGACATCAGATAATTATCTTTCTTAGATAATATAACATTTTCTTCATTTAGAGACCAAATAGAATATATCGATCACCTTTCCTTTTTTATATTACTGTTTGTGAATTGTCAAAAAAAAAAAAAGAAGCATCGTGTATCAAATAACCCAACAAAACTTTTCCTGATCTTTTTAAACTTCGTTCTGTGTAATTATTAAATTAGAATTTCGTGGTATATCGAATAAATTTTATCTTCCTTCCGATCCCATTACTACGTCAAATTTGATTTCATCGTTGGAAGTCGCGGAAATATAATTTTAACCAGACGAAGGCAATAGTATTGTGCGCAAAGAATAAGAGAACGGTAGAAATTCATGGCGGATTGCAAATTCGTTTCTCGGGACCGTGCAAAGGAACTGTGTCAAAAGTGTTTGCAGTATTTCGTTCTCCATCGCTTGAAAGTTTCCTTTGGCCCGCGGCGGCTTGGAAATTAACAGATATGTAGGCGTGTTTGCGGAGCGGGTAAAAGTCGCGATGAAACACGCGGAAGAAGCACGAACTTTCAAAGACCGTTTCTCTTCTACTTTTGGGAATTATTGGAAGGATCCTACGCTTTCAACTCGGCTGATATAAATTCAATTTATATCTTCCAGTTTCGAGTAAAGGCACGCTGTATTTCAAATTTATCAAATTCTTTTCATAATATCGAAGGATGAAATTGAAACAAAAAAATTCTTATCCTTCGCAAGAGAATGATTAGACGAAAGATTTACCGCTCGTGGATGGAACAATTTACAATCGAATAAATTTGATAAAATACCTTTACGAATTAATAGTAGTTGAATTTCGCGTTCGTCGACTTTTAAAGCGAATGTACATGAATTTGTGCTTAGTAGTTTACATTTTTCCGATAAAGCTTGGCAAACTCCTCGGTAAACTTTCGTAATCGATGTTACCGATCGTATTATGCGTGTACGGTTCTCGTATATCGCATCGAAGTTTCGCATCGACAACTTGATACTTTAACTACGTTCTACTTAAAGTTGGCATTGTTAGATTTCTAATTTAACGCTACTAATATCCTGTCGGATAGCTAGTAACGTGATTGTAAATTCAGGCACTCGTCTAACGATGAAATCAGCGTACGAATTAATTAAAACTCAATCGATGGCTTTATTTGAAGGAACACTTATCATTGAACGGACGCTTCGAAGTATCTCCGTACTGGAGTCGATTAGTCTTTAACAATGTACATAAGTACACGTAGGAGTGCACATAGTCCTCGGATAGTACCTATGGATTTCTGATCTTAATACGCTTGCCTACTAATCATTACTCATTACTGGTTCACTTCAAGGACAGTGAAAAAGCTACACAAGGAATTCTTCCTTCAGAAAATAAGATACAAGAAATACAGAAAATGATACGCACACAACGTCGTATTTATTAAAATTTTTAATCGCTCTTTTACGTGTACATATATTAATTTCGTAACAGTTGGAAACATACAGATTTTTTAAAATTGAGGCTTAACGTCACAGGCATTTTTCCGTATCAGAAAGAGTTTATTGCTTGTACAAGGCAATTAATTCATTTCCGAATTAATTTAAATGTCGCGTCGTAAAAATAACTTCATAGCGGAATTAATAATTCTACGATTCTTTATATTATGGGCAAACTTCGATATAAAAGAGATGATCGTTAATCAAACGCGTGTATTTCCTGTATTAACAAAAATATTCATGAATCGATCTCTTCTCTATTAAACCGGATTAAACAAAACGCCAATATTTTATTCAAACATTACATTTTGCTGTGTTTATTCGTGCATCGAGGAAATTTTCATCGATTCATCGATAAATTCGCGTTTAAGAACAAATTGTTGTATGTTAATATCTGGCGATTAATCTAACCGGTTGTCAGCATCTTTAGAATAGTTAACTTGATAAACACGTGGAAGATATTCGCTGTCATCTAACAGAACGCTGGTATTTATTGCGTTATCGTGTCACATTAATTACATATACGCCAGAGCATCGTGGAAATTGCATATTTATAAAATGACATTTCACTGTTTATTATATGTGAGACAATATGTTGCATAATGCAGCCTGAAATTAACATATCGAACATGTATTCTGCTCAAATAAATGCGAAACTAATTATCCGTTATCGCTACGAACCTTCATCTCGATCGACGCACGAACTAAATGCGTTTCCATTGTCCTATTTCGTTGACGCGTTCGATTGCATTCGTGTCGCGCGATTAGGAACGCAAGCTCGAAAGAAATATGATATTTCGTAAAGTTATAATTTACAGAATTTATGACATTCGAGTTTTTACGTGTCGTATACGATAGAATTAGTATGGTTTTAGAACATAGTTTGGAATAGAATCTGCAAACTACGTAATTTCAATCTCTGCTATAACGTGTTATTATTCTCATACCGTTTAATCTTCTTGTTTCATCTCATTATTTTTCGCCCCATTTTCTTCTCTTTTCAGATAATACATATCCATGAGAATATTTCTCCAAATATCTACCTCAACGTTTAATGAAACTTTATACGACATCAAAGAGTTATTTTTAATTTACATCTCTCACGATTATGAAAATTAATATCGTAAATTTCAAAGGCATTTTGTGTCCAACAAAATGAAATTTACGTTTATCAGAGAGTACGCGGGCAGAAAGAATACGACGCATATTTTCCCAAACAGTCCGATCGCGCTCGTTCCTTTCAAAACGTATAATATTCCGTTTCTGGTAATATTTCTTCGCTATTTTTATACTACATTACCGTTTCATATCCCTCTATTTATTTATCCCTGTGTAGAACGCGTTCCTCGAAATACACCAAGTAAATAATTTCATAGAAGATATATTCCCATAACTGTGGCGGTCATTTACGAAGCTACGGTGCAATATCGCGAGGTTGCTCGAATTACGTACAAGCGTGCACGCGTACGCACACGCCAGGGGCAGTCAGATCGCGCAAAATAGCGATGAAATTTCGAATAGAGCCGATATCTGTTCATCACCTGTCAGCTGTTAGACCTATCATATCGTTCCGTCGTTTCTTCGACATTTGGCAGGAATTAATAATTGTCCATCCACGCGCATAATGCGCTCCAACGCGCGTTCACCATTCCTATGTCCCAGATAATAGCTATTTTCTGTTATTCCAGTGTACCGTTCACCGTCTGCTTCAATTTATTTCGAAATATTCCGACGACAATGCCCTCTATCGTTTCGCTCCACGCTTATTTAATTATCGCTTCGAAGAAATTTATTTAGCCGAACAGCGTTATTTTGTTTGACATTTTGCGCGCGTGATGTTTCATTAGAATCTGTTTAACTCCTTTACAAACTCATACACTTTATACTAAACTGCTTTTCAAACTACTCATACGAATATCCTTTAATTTTCTCGTGCGTTTCACCGTAATTAAAAGAGAAATTATTTATTTTCTTTATCATATTGTACGCTAACGTTACGCCTACGATTATGCGTAGAAACACTTAACACTAATTTATTATTAATCCTGACGATACAAAGTGTACGTAGGAAGTATATTTGTATTTACAAGAAATGTGTTTTCAATATTGATCTTCTCAAGTAGCTTAAACTATTCTTTTATCAACTTCTATACCGCTCCTGTCTTATGTAATACCAAGTATATTACACAACACGTGTTAATATTTGTACTTTCGTGTCGATCATTCGACATTCAATATGCATTGCCATTAACGCAACTATTGCTTCCTGGTATTATACGTTTTAATCGTTCAATGTTTGTCATTCGATCGGAAGAACATAAAAAGATAATAAGCTTGCAACTAAATGTTGCAGGGAGATTATCCAAAGGAAAACATTTCTAACGAAACAAGATATGCAACCGTAAAGACGGAGTATCCTAATGCGTTAAGACATTCTTTGTTAATTTACGATGTTTAAAACCTACCTAATTGTAATATTAGGTTGTCCGAAATGTTTCTTTCGTTTTACAAGGAAATAATAGACGCGCGATGTTTTCTGTTTTATATTAATTTATTGAATTATGCACGAACATAATAATAGAAATAGAACGAAATGGATCATACCTAATACAATAAAATGATATAAAACAGAAATCGTCGTTCGTCTATTATCACCTTATGAAACGAAAGAAACTTATCGGACAACCTAACATTTACAACTGCATCATTGCTTATTCAATAAATTTGTGTAAACTTTAATTCGGCGAACGTTCGGTGCGCAACAGAAACTCAGCGCGTACATTTTCAATCGATTCATCTATGAGTTGGTCGACGGCACACCGTTTGCACTAAATAATTCGAACCGATGCCGCGATGTTTACAATCTCCCAGGGATTAGTCGGAGGAAATAGAAAGCCGATCGAACGAACGATCGGTATGCGGGTAAACGAATTTCATTGGGTCGTGTTTGGATAAATAATCGGCTGTCATGGATTTCGCGAGAGTCGATGTAATTCGATTGGAAATACATACATCTATGTGGCCGCGACACGACGCTTTCATCAGGAAGTTGGCGAATAAGAACGACAAACGCGAGATTTCTATCCCAATATCGCACGCAAAAGCGTGTAAACAGGCGGCCAACGGATTTCACTTCGCGTCTTTTCCTTTCTCTTTCTCCTCGTCCCTCTTTTTCCCTCCGTCTGAATCTCGAGCTCGGACCCTTTGTTCGTTTGCTCGAGCTCGGAGGAAACCTTTTTCAACTTCCAGATCCGTAGCAAGTATTTTGGAAACCTTTGCCGATCTTAGACTTCTCGCGAACCTCTCTGGAAAAACTTTTTACCTTCCGCTCGAAGCCCTGTTGACTTTTAGAAGCCATCCACCGGAAAATGTTCCTATGGCGCACTTTGTCGTGGACAAAATCACGTTCAACTCGGTTTTAAGAGACTCTTACGTCGAAAAGAAGATTACACTTTCCGAGGGCCAGAATTCTTCAGCTGAATCTCTTTCTCCGCGATTCCTCGAGACTAGCTCGTCCTCGCACCTTCATCTTTTAATTAAACACGCGACTTGTAATTCTTATAATAATTTCTGATTTTATCTGATTATATCCATAGTTTTATCATTTGTTCGCGTAACGTTATTTAGTGTAAGTCACGTGCCTCTACCTTCTAATTGTTTCATTACAAATCTATTATTCTGTTAAATAAAATAAAATTTACCGATACACTGTTCTAACATTTATGACCTGCAGTATATATTCGAAATTTGTCACGTTCTTCTCTACGCTATATGCTCAGTAAGCAACTTTTACAATTATTTATTTCGTGGTCTGAAACAAATAACGTTTGATACTTTTAGAATTTAAAGTTTTCCGACCTTCTAATCGCTTTCGAAAGTACAGAGCACGTATAACTCGTGAAACTTGAATCAGGCGCGCGGTTACAAAGCGGATAACGATTCGATTACTCATTGCCAGTCGACGAGCGTCCACCCATGAAGCAGGCGGTTCTTGAAATCCAGCTGAAGCTGTTTCGAACTTTTAATCAGTTTACATGATTTCGCGGGAATTGGAGTTTCCGTGGGCCGCTATAAACGCTAATTAAGCCGTTTCGCCGTCTAGGATGCATTGTGTTCTCGCGCGTGTGGCGCAGCCTTGTCGCTTTTCGCTGCAATCACGGGATTTAAACGCTGACGGTTTAATTAGGGTTACACAGTTTTGCCTGTCGAAATTAGCGCGGCTGACGTCGAAGGTACAAAGGCTCGCGGGACTAACGCGACCCGTCCAGGGCACCGTTATTAAAATTACGACACTTCGTATTAGCGACGACGTTGCGCTACAAAGTCGCTATTCTGGCAAAATGTATAGGGTGGTCCTCTTATCTCGGATTTCTTGATATCTTACAGTTGAAGAATCGAAGCAAACGAGGCTGTGAATGGTAAAACTAAAGTTTCGGATTGGGAACAACGTTTCGATTACCGAAATGTTATTTGTTGATAAAATATAACAAAATTTACTTATTACGCGTGCTATATTACCTTGTATAACTTCACTATGTTTTCATTTTAATAATTTAAAGATCATTTAACTAACAACAAGAGGCATTTTATATTTCAGAAAAGGGAGATTTATATTTTATATTTTAAAGAGATTATAAATACCATTTTCTTGATTACGTGGTTTCTTTAAAAAGGTTACAAGTACCATTTTTTTATTTAATGGAATAATTGATTTATCTACGCACATGTTCAAGGCTATGAGCAGCTGGCTAATTTAGAAAACTGAAGAACACGAAATGCTAAAAACTATATGAATTATTATAATATCCATATTTGTTGATATTGGCATTGATGTAAATAACCTTTTTAAAGAATACGATTTCCTTAAATGGCACTTACAGCCAGTTTTACTTCCACTCTTCAATTATATAATTATTTTCTTGGTTCGAAACAACGAACTCGATCGATGATTCACGATCTTTCCTTTCAACGGAATTTTTATGTTCTCCTTGTCCTTCACAGGTAAGTCCAATAAAATTAAAGTCAAAATATCTTTACGAGCTTTTTAAAAAAACCGTCAATGGCCTAGAAAATTGGAAAAAATTGACCCTTGGGAGGAAAAATCGTAAACCATGATATTCGTCGTTCTGAACCAACCAATTTTGTCCCAACATAACTTTTTGTATGGATGAAAATAACTAAGATATTAACCAATCTGAGATGAAAGAAACACCATGTATATCTACATATGCATACACAAGCTCTGGGAAAAGTTAGCTTTTTCAGACATCATTTTTGTAACTTTCTAGCTTTTTGAAAGTATCGAGGCTATCCCTTCTGGCTATCTTCCGCTTTATGTGGAGTTCTGTTGGGCTCGTTACAAAAGATTTGAACTTTTTTAATTTATCTCTGGAGTTCGTTTTAATTAAATGATCTTCTGCTAGTGCATACTTTAATATCTTTAGCTTTATATTCCGTTTATACTTCTTCCAATTATGCAATATGTATACATTATTCGGTGCTGGTAATGAATATTGAAAACTGAAGTAGTTTGCATTTTTATGTTTCGAAGAAAATGAAATAAATCTTATCGGATTAATACGTATTCTCAAGCTTGCAAAGTACCATAATTTCAGTGTTTCATATTCGTACAATATATTCGTTCTAACCACACTTTAACTCATAGTAGAAGTAGAATCTGAAAGTTTTAGTCAGACTAACATTACACGTTACACATTTTGCTTGATTAATAGTATAATTCTCACGACTATTTAAACAATCTTCTATTATCTTAAACGTAGAAATTAGTTTTAACGATCTTCTGATAATTCTAACGAGCAAATATTTCCAAAGGCCAATTAAATTAGTCTAAAACTTAGTCTTAAACAAACCAAATTTACACGGGTCATCGCCGATTCGGAGTACAGATTTACCAAACGATCTGCGAACGATCTATCAAATTCACAGCTCCGTCGCTCCTTTAAGAAACTGAAGAGCTATTTCGCCAAACAAAAGATCTCATTGAAGGTAACGAACAGTCAGAAGAGCACGAAATATAATCGAGCGTCCCGTTGAAACGACAAGAATCGCATCCTCGTTTCGTCCAGAGGTTCGATGTTTCTCTATCGGCGATTGTAGTTGCGGGTTGCGATTTATAGCCACTGGTATTTACGTTTCGCAGTTAACTCCGGTTTTACGAGCGGCAGACGGCAAAACGAAGAACACGAGAGCCAGATCCGTTCTTAATTACGCTTTTTGTTCGTGCATCTATGCAGGAGGAAGCATAATTCGACTGTTTGCAGTCTTCGTCGAAGGCGTCGTGGCAAAGACGTCGAGCTCTCTGCGTTTCGCTGTGATAATTCATGCTAAAACACATCGGTGCACGATGTTGCGCAGTGATTTCTACTGGTTGCATTAGCACTCACTCCCCGGGATAAGTGTACTTAATGTTTGCCGCGTTTCTATCTCGATTGGCTGCACCACCTTTGCTCGAATAATTAACGAAAGTGTTACGTATAGTCGCAGTTTGATTAGAAAACGTTGAAGCGATATAATTTCATCTCTTTTCTAACTTTTGTCTCTTAAAAGTAAGATACTTTAATTATGAAAAATATTAGAGGAAGAATTATTAAGCGGAATATTAAACGATTTATGAATAATTTGAGAAGAACGTGGGAGACAGTCGAGCCGTTTACAACTAGAGAAACATTGATCAATTCCGTAAATTGGGTAATAGAAAAAGGCAACGACGTTGCAAATATTATGTTTTAGAATTTACCTCGGAATTTATTACTATTTATTCCATTTCTTCTGATAATCAAATTTATAAAAATAAGAACAATTTTTCTTCTTTTCTTGAGCAGCTGAATCTAAATATACGTGATCTCAATGCATAATGAATTCGAGGAACGGTTTAATTACAAGTGCCAAATGTAAAACAGGTATAAGATTGGCGTGCCACTTTAATTCTAATCCAATTCCTTTCAAAATTCCAGATACGATATCCAAGCGTGATTATATACAATTTTCATTGTCACTGGAAAAATTCACGATACCGAGTAAAGCAACAATCGTTACGAACTTTTTATTTCCTTCAAGGTTCTCCATTTTTGCCTCTCCGCAGAGTTCGCCGAATAAAAACTTTGGCTAACAGCAGAGATTAAATTTAAAGAAATTTTCGATTACTTTCCTTCAAACTTCTTTATCTCGCCTTACTAAACGCTGCTCCGATGATTATGCGAAGTTTCGTCAGCTCGAACAGCAAACTTTCGTGATATGGAGATAAAATAGCGTAGAATTTTCGGTATACGCTCCATTTTACGATATAAAAGTGCGGTAACCGAGAGGCAAACGAAATATTTTCTATAAATCTGTTTGTTGAAACGTATTAAAGTCGTTCTTTCTTTCGCCAAGATTCGTACTTTTCCGATTTCGTTTGGCTGTTTATTCGTGTAAAGACATTGCGATATTTCCATAGCTCGGAAAGTTTTTCGCGTACCTTCGTGGCCCAGCTACTTCCGCCTTTTCTCCCGGTTGAAGTGTAACCAAACTATGGAAATTTTGTTACGCAACGTGCCTTGAGTTTGTTTAGGGTAACACGGCATCCCCCGGTTGTCTCTTCTTCTTTTTCCTGAATACATTTCAACTTCTACCATTTTGACGTCGGTCGTCCAGGGACCATTTGGCTACCATTTTGACTGACTATTCTGAATGATATCAAATGATATCATCCTGTATCCTTCGTTATTGATATTTTTCTTCTAAAAATTTTTTATTTTATTTATGCGTCAAAAACGTTCGCAGAAATAGCACTCATCTTATTTACTTAATTTCTATTCACAGTGTTAGTTATCGCTAGTACGGTAATCTTAAGAAAACCATTTTGATCAAACTTTTTTTTACTCAACTTTATATACTTCTTTAACTCTACGTCCATTCTTCTTTGTTTTACACTTTTTACTATTCGGTAATTTAAATTTTTCTTGTACAAATGAATTTGGCATTTTTGTGAAATTTTAATTCGTTCCTTTCAACTCTTTCCTACAGTCTGTGTAAATATTAATTCTAAAGGATTATTGCTTCAGTAATCCAGTTATTTCATGATTTATTATCTTTCTTACGGTGTTGTAATATTCAACAAATTTATTCAGTTTTAACGATCAAACAATAATTCCCATCGGTAATGCTTTATCAGCCTTTCAGATTTACGAATATTAGAGCCAATAATGTGTCGCAATTAATTTAAACAAATCGAAGACTGAAATCGATCGAGCCAGTAAATAACGCCGAACTGCCTAATCACGCGTTTAAATTTACAATCCTCGCTATTTGCTTTCGTAGCTACGCCTCTCTGCAAGTGAAATCAGCGTCGCTAAAAAAAACAACGTCCAAGCTCGAGTTGATCGCTGAAAAATCGCAAAAAGCGTTCGCTTTCACCAATGCTGACTGAAACCTGCCACGTTCAACGTTTGTCCAGCTGTTCCCCGTGAAAAAGCCAACGAAAACCAACTGACACGCTTAAAAAAATGTTACCTTCGTTCGCGAAGAAAAGCAAACACGTAACCCAGCCTCCAAGTAGAATAAGACTGTTCGGATCAGCCTCGCAACTCGCAAACTTTACAGCACGACAGTGCTTGCTATTCTCGAGGATTCTTTCCTTTTCATTTTGTCATGTCATTTTGCATACTTAATTGACGTTTAAATGCTTAGAATATTTAACCCATTTTCTACTACTAAAATATGTCGGCCACATGTTTCTCATCAGAAGAAACTTTACTGTAAATATCTACTAATAAACTTAATATAGACGAACTATTGCTTTGTTTAATTATTGTTGAGAATTGTGGATCCTTATTACCGAAATAAAAGTAACGGGACACTAAGGTTACACTTAGAATTCATATTAAAATTGTTTTAGATTTATTTTATAAAGGATTTCCAGGATCCTCGTCGATATACATTTGCACGCGTCTCTGCACTTTCTGTGCCTCACCATCTTCCATACCACACTGCCAACGGAACAGTTACATTCGCCTGTGTTTCCACACATTCCACACATTCATATTCACATACGTGTGTCACTACTACGCGGCCAATCTAGTCTGATACACAAAATTCTACATATCTCAATAATTATATAACGAATTCTATCAATAGGCAGAAATGTAGTAGGCGCGTTAACAGCATCATTTATCGTCAGATAATTGCAACACCAAGAGCATGTGCTAATCTTATGACATTTTTTTCGTCATCCTTGACCCAATCTCAATCTTCTAACATTAAGAAATATTTGAAGGCAAAATATAATAAAATTAAAGAGCTCTTTTGGTACATAAGCGTAGACAGAGGATTGTTGTTTGAACTGTTCCGTTATTCGAAAAATATTTATATAACAACGTGTCTAAGTACAATAGGAAAAATATTTCAGTGATTTTTTTACACATCTTAAAATACAAATTCGTTGAATGCAACCCAGGTAAATATCGGACACGCGCGATTGCAAATTACAACGTTGAACTTTCTTTACACCGTGGGATTACATCATTGCCAGTAGACATCGTTAATATATTTGCGTTGCAAATAATTATTTTTCAAACAATTGTCTGCACAAACATCGTGGATGTCAATAGAGGCTCCGTTGGCTATTTGTTCGCGCGAGAACAGCCAACATCTCCGTTAGGCACGAGCTATTACACGGTTTTCGAGGAAAGCCGACGCTCTTAGAAGGCCTCGAAGGTTATGAGTATCTGCGCGACGTTGATAAGCAGCTGCAGAGAGAACGAGGCATTATTGCGTTATCGTTTCCAAGTCCGCAAGCCTGGATCGAGCCTCCTCGAGGTGGCTTTCTCGCGTGCAAGTCACCGTTCAAGGAAGGGTCGGTATTATGCTTGGAACAGAGCTTCGAGTCTACTTCGTTGTCTCGAATTCTGCCCCTTAATTAAACGTTCGTTGTGTTTGAGGCTCGTCGAGAAACTTTCTTCCAGGGGGTCGAAGTGGAAATGAAGCTTTGGGGAATGAGCGAAATTTTAGTAGATAAAAATGCGAATGTACTTGCGAAACTTTGATAAATCCCAGAGAGATTTTGCACGTTGATTTGATTAAAGAGGATTCTACCATCGTTCCAGAGATTCTATTAATTTTTACGAATCGCGGAGTCGAACAATTAAAAATAGAACGATTGAGACTATAGCTTCGAAGAAGAATTTGACATCATTTCGGGGATTCTAATAATCTGCACGAATTGCGATTTTGAGGAACCAGAAATAGAAAGATCAAAACTCTAGGTTAGGAGGGTAACAAGAGCCAAAAGTACGGAAGAAGAATTTTAAATAATTTCGATGGAAATAGTCCAAAAATATAGAAAAATCGAAGTAACACTGACGGATGATAGTCGAGTCGAAATGAAAAGATCGTAAATTCTTGGTCAATTTAGCAGAGTTGATTCGATGAAGGAAAATCCGAGGGTGACTCGAAGGTTTTTGTGAATCCAAGTAATTGGTGATTTCGAGGATTTAAAAGTAGAGAAATTTAAATTCCAGCTTTGGAGCAGACCTAAGAAATTAAAAATACCAAGATTATAGAATTTCCAATAATATCGATGGAGATGGTTTAAGAATATAAAGAATCGAAGATGATAAACGACTTAAAATACAAAGACTGTGACACCTCGTTAAATGTTGCAAAGATGGTTCGTTGTTGTATTGGAAGTGTACCGCGTTTTAACAAATTTTTACTGTAGGAGCAGATGGAAGTCAAAGCTACAAACATGGGTTGAAATCTTCGTATAAATCGAATTTAATGCATCGAAAATTATATGTAGTAGAATGTCGGAGTTATCTGTAGCAAGAATTGTTCAAGTTGCAAAGTTCGAGATAGATTTTGCCCTGTCGGAAGAAGTCGGTAGAAAATGTCTTCGCTACCACAACAGTACTTTCTCGTTATACTTCCAAATTTCCATAGACTGCCTTCCACGCGTTCTTTCACGGTTCCTCTTCCATTTTTATCGACATACGTTTTTTACAATCTTACGCTCTCGTCGAACTCTGTCGAAATCTCTCAAGAATCACCTTTCTAAGAATCTAAATTGCCATTGACCTAATTCAAAGGCTCAACCGTCTAATCCACTTATTGAAACTTTCTTCAACGGTTAAATAACATTTGAAATCATCAACTATTTATTACACCATTTAACGCCATAGGCTACATAATTACAACAAAAATTTTATTATGTTCGTGTGTGTATGTGTGTTAATACAGAACGATTCAATTACGTAATACGGAACTTGCAGATTTCTATCATATTCTCTACGCTCGATAGATATTAAGAGACTAGTTTCAAGTATTAACGTGTCTACTGACAAAAACAATTTTTATTAGAAAATTTGTAACGTTACGTGCGGCTGTAAAAATGTAAATTTAATAAAACGTTAAAAAGCAGATACACGGAGTGGATACGTATCTTGAGAAACGCACTAGAAATCGATACGACGAAATCGAATTATTACGACAGTAAAAAGTTTGCCAATACCAATGGCAGTTTCGCGTTCTTTAATTAATTATGCTCGGCTTAATTGGCGCCGGGTCGAGATCCCCGAGTAACGAGCTGCTGAAAATCCTGCTGGTCTTTTCAGTCGCCATTGAAATTTTCAATCGATCGTGAAAGCGTTATAAGTCGCAACAAACATTTACGTAAGACGACAAGCTTCGCTGAAACTAAATGGTTACGGGTCCGCAGTATGTACACGCGTTCGATCGAGAGAAATGTATGGCCAAGCGTATCCAGTTGGCTCTGCCAAGGCCGGTCCTCTTTGGAGAAAGTAAGTAACTTCGTGACTATTACTGTGTTCGATAGTTGGAAGACCATGCTATTCACGCGATATCACTCTTCCGTTAACTTCCGTTAAATTTCGTTAAATACCGTGTAAATACCGATAAATTCTCAAAGCTTTTACTCTTCATTTTATGATTGATTTTCCAATTGAGAATGAAGAATCTATTTGATGGAATAGATTTGGCTATGGTTTTGTTTATTGTCAGCATGGTGATTTTGGTATATGTGTATATATGTATATGAGAATTTATAACGACAAGCACGTGCATTGATCAGACACGATTTCATGTAACGAATGATATAATTAGACATAATGTCGTTCTTAGAATTTGTTATACTTAAGTAATATTTATTAACAATTAGAGTAAATTCTAGGTTTGTTTATGACGATTATTTACACTTTGGAACGAATTAAATGTTCAACTCCTCGTAATTGGAAATTTTTATTTGGTGAACGTTATGCTTTAGAAAGTTCAAAGATTGACCTTAATCTTTTTGAAAATTCAATAGCCGAAATTCGCTTTATAGAATTATGAACACCCGTGCAACGATCTTTTCATATGTAGCAAAGCTATTTCAAGGTAAACGTTCACGTACGTGTAATTGCCAATTTCATTCACAAGCTTACGTTTCGAAAGAACCGCATTTCAAAAGCAAACCATTCGCAAAAAAATGAAAGCAAACTGTTACTCTGGCGTCTACAGTGCAATAGTATAATTAACCATAAACAAGGTTTTGCAAGCAGCGACAGTGACATTGACATTTTACGATGTTATTCTTTTACTTCGCTGATTTTTATCAAGTAAATACTACCAATAAATATCTTGTAATTTCTATACACATTTTTAGATCTATTTCAACGTTTACAAATATAATCACGATAGTCGTGTCTCGTTACGACGTTAGTGAAATTTCAAAATATTTTATGCAATATATACGTAAAAAGTTTCTAAGAATACTTTCGCGAACCAAGCAGACGTAGAAGACTTTTCAATTGACGGAAGATATAATATATCATTAGTCTGTAAGGCGCAATTAACATTTGAAAACAGTAGCCAGGTTACCATCTATCGACATCTGTCTTTGAGGTGAAAATGAAAAGGACATCTAAGATCGACTTAAATGACGTTTCCAGATTATTATCAAAGATCGCGTCTTTTACGTTACCAAAGATCGTGAAACTCTTGATACGAATCGGTTAATTAACTGTCGATAGCCGATCGTCGTTGCGAAATTTGATCGACGATAACAAGAAGCGAGGCACGGTTCATTAATGGATCGATTATTAAATTGAATATCGATATTTTCGCTTCCGGGTACATGGCATCCGTGACACGGGACGTCAATAATTTTAATTAGGAATCGATTGACCCTAATTTTCGGAAAGGACAGAGGAGACCAGCACTCTGTGTCGATAAACGTTCTAAGAGAAGTAAGGTCGATAGGCATTTTGTCTTATATAATTTCCTTAACGTAATTTCATATTTCATAGATACGACATAGCAGAGAAATATATTTTACATGGAAAAATTCTTAGAAATTATACGTACGTCAATTATGTATAGAACATGCAAAGTTTCCCCAACTAAAAGAAATCAGAGTCACCAATATTTGATATATAACAACTACTTCAATATCAATTGGATTAAAATTAACTGAAACAAATATCGTGATAATATTTAATAAACATCAACATGTTTTCATTCAAAAAGCGTTTCGATAGACATGAACGCGTTTTCGAAAGCATTCGATTAACATCAGTATGTTAATAAACATCGATACGTTTATTGAATGCTTTCCAACGAAAGCTACGTATCGCGTGGAAGAATTATTAAAAATTATATAACGTTAGATACGAACGGAGTATTTAAAATTCTGCGAATTAAAAGAAATTAGAATCTCGCCTTCTTTTCAATTGCGTAAGTCTCATGAATCGCAAAGAAATTAGGAAAAAGGACTATTACGAATGTTACAAGTTGCGTTTCAGTATCCCTAGCTTAATAAAAGATATCCGTAAATTTGCCGTGAAGATACTTATTGTCTAGCTTCTAAATTCTTGCGTTTAAATATTACGCAATATCTCCTTTTTTATTGCACTACACCCATTCAGCTGTACGCGCACGTATAATAGTTCTTTAAACAAGTTTTTGCATAGAACAATGGGGCAGTGCTTGAGCCAGGTGAATTACGTTCTGTGTATTTTCATTTGTTTCGAGAAGCGGCCCGTTTGTCTTCGCCCGAAAGATCTAAGAGACGCTTGAATTTAACGAAGAAGCGCTAATTGTTAGAAATGATGTAAGCACTGTGTTGCGTTCAATTGCGGCTCGGTACATCACGGTCTTCGTAAATGCCCTACTTCTACCTTTTCACCCTCTGAACATCGTTAAAACGTTCAATTATTATTGTTACGAAACAACGAGTGGAAACAATAAATTAATCATCACGGTAATAACGATATATTTACCCGCTCAGAAACGAGAACTCAAGAACGCGGTCATCGTAAATTTCACGACATGATTTTGGTCGATATTTATGAATATTCTTGCGACTGTTTATTTGCTGTGTTGTGAAACTTTGTACGTAATACATTGTAAAATGAATCTTTCATTAAACCGAAAGTTTTAGCAACACTAATAGCACAGTTTCAAACAGAACGTAAACCCAGTAGAATTTCCTGTAGTTTCTAAAATCAACAGACGGACTATATCGATCAAACGTCCGTATATTTCGACTTTGAATTGCAAGTAAAAATGGAATAATTCAAAAAGATAAATTCAGATGTTGATATTATGAGATTAATATTTGTTTAGGTAATATTGATAAATGTAATAAAAATTCTCAAGAGAGGTATATATTCCATTATTTATCTTTCATTTAATAGATAGCGTATATAAAAATAATAATTGAGGATACGTGATTGATATGTATGTAAATAGCAAGCTAGCCACATTTATAATAAAAAGTAACATTTTATTTGCTCGATATAATTTTACATAGTAGAGAGTTAAACTAATAGCTTAAGTACATAACATCTGGTATTCGTATCTTGTACAGTACACAAAATATTATGCCCAAAGGGATGATCATGGCTAGTCATTTACGAAAAATAAAAAAAAGGTATTCAATACATAACTTGTTAACCCTTAATTAATATCTTCCACGATAAAAATGTGTTTAAGAAGAGCAATTTATAAAACTGATACCACGAAATCAGATGTTCCATACGTTACAACCTAAGAAGATGCTGTGACGAACGTTGAAACGTTATAAATATTCACGTACGAAATTCGTCCTTTTCGAACGTTTATCAAATCCTCCTACAATTATCAAACATGCGTGACAAATATTTTCGCAGCGTACTGTACGTCGAGGTGCAACGAAACAGTCGGTCTGGTTATCCAACCAGAGCCTCTCTCTTTCTCTGCGAAACCTTCTCCTCTCCATACTCGGTCCGTTGCACCACTCGTAAACCGAATGCTGCACAAGTTCGATACAGTTCGAGCCAGACACGATTTTGTCACACTTCAATTATTCCGCTCGATCCCGTTTTCAGAGCGGTTTCGAGCGAACAGCCGCCGTGTCACCAGAAAACTGGTCGGCCCTCGGACGACTTTCATTTCACATTTAAACGGCGAAACGATTGAAATTTCCACGGTGTCACTCGCCACGGCCGATCGGGTTAGACAACCTTGAATCGGTGAGCGCGGTACCATACACCGTTTCGACTGCTACGCTTCGTCCTTGTCAAGATCGCGCGCTCGTGATCCCGCGGATCCTCAGCCGGAGGATTTTCCGATCGAGTCGACGGAACGCGGAAAGCCAGTTTCCGCTCGATGGTAGAAAGATTTCAAACAGATCTTCCGGATACGCTGGATAAAACCATCCAAGAATTTCGACAGCTTCTCGAACGTAACCTGCGAAACGTATAGATCAGTCCAAGTGAAAATCGTGACAGAAATTTAGGTTTCCTGGAACGATTTTGTTGAAAGGAAGATTATTACAATTTTCGATCCTTCTTCTAACATTGAAAAATATTTTCTCACATAGTTCGAACAAGATATGAGAAATTCGTTATTTGTATGCATAATTTCTCGTTTCAATTTGACGTATGAAAGTATAAAGTAAATCGTGTACAGATATCTGATATCGTTTCTTCGTAAAGTATGACGACAGAGCATAATTTCTCAGCAACCTTCTTACAGGATTTGGTAAGACAGTAATTTCCAGCAAATTACCTGTTTCCTCTTGCAATGTAAAAGCTATTACATACAAGTTATGTCCTCCTTTAAAAAAAGGATCGCATTTGTCATTTTCAATTTCACCAAAATTCTGCAGACCTATCAGGTGTAATGAAAGATAGAGGAAAAGAGAGGGAAGATGAGTTTCCTCTGAGACCTACTAACGAACTCCTTAGAGAGGCTTTTTAGCAAACCCGTGTCTTACAATTAGACACGCAAACCAAGTCTCTGAGCGAAGACCAAGCCACGTCCTATGTAAAGTAACCAACTTGCGGAATAAATATTAAAAGTTTTTTGGTTTTCTCCAAAAATATGAACAAACCGGATGATCCAGAAAATATATGGTACATAGTTGTTAATAATTGCTATCTATAAATCATTTTATATTTGGTGAGGAGTGCCTGCGCAATAAAGTATTAAGATCTAGATGTACGTGTTTGAATATATTCCAAGAATGTCTGTATCGAGTAGAACAGGTAGAGAAAACAGAGGCACTATGTGCATATGCATGAATAAATGGTCAAGGAAAATGCATACGCGAGCAGTTGAAAGCGGGCAGGCGAGAGTGAGAGTTTTGAGAGAGAGTTTGATAAACATCTTAATCGGACACAGCACGAGATTCAACCAAATCATCATCGTCGGTTTATCGTTGCTATGATAATTATTATATTTGATATTTTACCTATCTAGTACATCAAACACATCGATAGCCATAAAATACAAAAAGTATTTAGAACGCACCATTCTTTCGTCGAATTTTACTTTTCCATAATATTCGATCTTCGTAATCGCATAAAAGTGTTATCGAGTAACACGAAATTTAATATCACATTGACCTAATTAATTACTATATAAATGGTACAACAAATAGAACAGTGTTCGAGTACCTTTTATAGCAACCGTAAATGCTTTTGATTTTCCAACTGTCGCTACACCTGCAATACCATCAATAACTAAGACTGAAAAATTAATTGGTTCATAAATCAAAATAAAACATCCGCCGCACTCCATCGATTTATAATACAATAAGAACAAGACAGGCTCATCCATTGTAACGTCGCTTTCACAACTCTCGAATGTTTGTAAAATATCGTTCCACCGTGAATTGTAATTTCATCCGATATAAACTGATCCTTTCCCGAAGTAACATCTTCTTTGTCGTTGGCCACGTACCATTTTGGAGTTTGTAAACAGCGATGGGCTGAACGCCTCTGTGCCTTTCTAAGCGTGACCCTGGTTACGAAACGAGCCACCGTGGAATCTTTAACTTTCATTTTCTACGCTCGTATATGCCCGCGACGTGCTTGGCGCATGCTGTTGCACGTGACACGCGTTGTCAGTGCACGTGTATGAACGTGTGTCTACGCGTGTGCAGCGCATAAACACAACCGTTAAGGAGGAGTAAATAAGAGTCTACTCGAGAGACGAGCTTTCGATCTGGGTCAGCGAATCTTTTCCTTTTTTCTTCTGCCTTCTGTAAATGCGGTATTGGAATGTTGTCTATTACAGAATTCCTATCTCATACAGTGGATTCTAGCGTCGACGAGTGTAGTAGTGCGATGGTACAGAAGCACAAGAACCACTCCCTTATGCGATCTTATTTATATGAGCTATTCGCAGAGCAAAGTGGTTGTAACTACACTTTTTGAGATCTTTCGAATTTGCTCGTCGGAATTTTTGAAATCTTTCAATCTTATTGTCAGAACACTATTTGTGACTGATTCGTTATCTTACGTAATTTCGTCATTTTCATCGTCAATAAAAATTCTCTATCTATATGATTTTATTGCATCTGTCAGAAATAATCAGTCAGACCCGCATTCCTCTGCCTGGCCATTTTCTCGTAAACGAACAGTATGTAGTGCTCTCTATTACTCATTCGTCACGCGTTGCTAAATACATTGTCTTACTCGTTTATGTGAAATGTGAAAAACAAGAACAACCAATGAGACCTGTATTCCTTTGACTCTCTCAGCTCTCTATTATAGCAACTTGTGCATAACGCCATTGTTTATACAACGTGAGAACGAGAATTGCTGGATTAAATCCATGAACTTCGCGTCATTCTGTTCTAAGTAAGCGTAAATATCTGCTGGAACTAACTTACATCCTATTCCACTATCTTAACTCATAACTTCCTCAAACCCGCAAAACTTGTTGTATTTTCCTTAAAACACGATCCGAGTTTCAAGAAAGTTAATATGTGTATATCGCTGTATCTAACATTTAATGAAATTGTAACTTCGCTATGGGAGCCATTAATTTTGATGTAATCGTGCATTACGGTAGTACTATGAGAATGTTATAGTTGAGCAGATTTGACGTTGGCATTTAAGCAAGTAAATTATATGACGATTTATGAGGTGTTGGTGGTGAAATTGGATGGAAATGATGGTTGGAGGTGATATTAGCAAATGTTAAATTATCATGTGTGGAGATAACGAGGGAAATTATAGGGCGAAGTTGGAGCAAACGTTTGAGATGATTTTCTTCTTTATTTTCTCTTTCAGCGTGCTCAAGTATATCAAATACATAGTTATTTTATCTTCCACTAACGCGGTGTACTTTTCTTTTTGCCAATGAGGAACGTTCTAAAAATTGTGCAATAAATGCGAGATTCATTTCAGTTGTGATATTTCATTGTAACTTTGTAATTGTAACGCATGATATATACACCAATAATTTTCCTGAAATTAATTGTTTCAGAAATATTTTAAAAATTATTTAACGTGTGTGAGATTCGTTTTAGTTGTGATATTTCATCTCGAATAAATTGCTCCGAGATTAATAACGATCTCATAAATCCAAGATTTCATCTACCAGTTTCTTAAAATTATAATACGATAACGTAAATTAGTCAAAATGGAAATTTGCCACCAAAGAATCTCCTTCTTCTCGAAGAAGAAGAAATATTCAAATTGAATTTATATTTTGTAAAAAAGTTGGTCCATTCTTCTCATTTCATCGCTGTTTCCTTCTGTTCTCTGAAATCTATTTTCAAACTACGCTGACCTGATCCTGACAGCCTGACCGAGGCCTACATTCTTGGAACGTGTGTTCACTGGTAAAAGGCATTGCGAAAGAATCCAGCCGCTTCATTTCATGATTGCTATATTCGACGTAAATCATATAATAATATTCGTACATCACATTGACGTCGATTATGACTATAAAAACTACAGGAGGTAATTATTTCGTAAAATTTATAATGGCCATAGAAATTAGTATGTCGAAATCGAAGAAAGAGGAGAACCCTTTTTTTAGTTTGTCGTGTTAATAGTTTTCGTCAACATATGAAGATTTATGAAGAAAGCCATAAAAAATATTGAGCTCTCAATTAGTCACAGATAGTCAGGCAATTTATTCATTCATATGCACTGAAATCTTGGTACGACGTAATTCCTGTGAGAGGAGAAAAGTAGGTAGGAATTTTAGTAAATTTTTAAATTTTAGTGCGAAAGTGGTGTTAAATGTTTAATTGCAAACAAATGGCATGTGTTACAATCTGGTATGATTATAAATGGACCGCGGATTTTTATGCAATTTCATATTTTTACGAAGCAGGAAACTAAAGAAACGAAATCCACGTTACATAGTAATTTGTTTCGCCTACTAGAAATTATGACGAATACTCGACTGGATATTTTACATATTTCTGCATATTATATTCTGTGCATTCTCTGAATTTTTAATGTCTACTCATGAATATTCAATATTATCTTTTTCTTTATTAAAGAGACAGTATAGTAAATGATATCTTTGTTCCTTCGATGAAAGTTTTAACATCGATAAAAATGAAAGGTAAACGTTTTCATGAAATCTTAAACTTGGAAATCTGGAAAGCATTGAAATATTATCACGAACTTTCAATATCTTAATACTTTCTTGCATTTACGATGATTTACTCGAATAATAGGTATAATAAAGAACGAATGAAAGAATCTTCGCTTTCTCGGTGAAAATTTCGCTTCTGTAAAACTTTGTAAGCCGTCCTTTATCTATGAGGAACGTATTAATACCGTGAAAGTCGTACTACAATGAAAATTACGCTTTTTACATTTGAAACAGTCGCTTAAATGGAAGTTTGGAGAGATACCGAGTTGGAGAAACAATCATGATTATGAAATGAAGGAAAAATAAAGTTAATTTATTGCCTCGTGATTTCAAGTTTTGTTCGAAACGAAACGGCAGTTGCATTCGTGACGCGGTTTAATTTTCATTTTTGCAAAATGAATGATTACTCAGAAGTTGCCAGTGTTTTACTCTATAGTTTTTTCATCTGTGACGATACTCGTGCCGTTGCACAAGTATATAAATCTAGTGCATGTAATTACAATAGCATCGGCAAGGAAAATAGAACTTGAACAGATCATCGAGGAATAATGTTCGATGTTTTGCTTTTCCATTTGGACAGTAACATTCAATAACGTGCTTTCATTTGTCAGTGTCTATGTCTGTCGATTTGCCAACGGCTAAACATTTGTTGGCTAATGTAGTCGCGCCTTTCTCAGGTTCCTCGATTATCTCGTACATAGTTTCCGTTCTGACGACATCACGATGTCGTAGACTATAGTCTGTCATAAACAATTCCTGTGAAACGATTTGATTAGAAGAGGAAGTAGAACAAGTAGAAATTCTTTGCTGAGAATGAATTTCTTTCGACAATGTAAATACATAGTCAATTCACGTCTGGTAACTTACCATTCCTTTAAAGCAGATCTGATTCATAATGTAGCTTTGTATGTAGAAACATATTTGAAGTATATTCCTGTTGATTCGTAAATAACAAGTAGCTAAATTTTATTGCCAAGAAATATCTCACGTAACAATTCCTTGATGTTGCGTATATGCGGCATAATACTTCAACAAATTATCAACTAATTAATCTACGATTATACTTAATTTCGATAAAATTGTTCTTACGAAACGTACATCGTCTTCTCTGCAGAAACATTCGAAAAAATGTGTTTCTAGCATTAATAATCGGGGAAATATAATTAACATGTAGTTTAAAAGAATTCTAAAACTTATTCATCACCGCTTAGCCCTTTTAAAATTATTACTGGTGTATCGGTTTTCGTTCAACAGGAATATTCTAAAAAATAAAGAAATATTAGACGGTCACGTATACGTATAATTTAATTCTCAAGAAAAACAAGCAATTGCTTTCTCTGATCCGTCGCAATCGCCGGTCATGCAACAAATCTTAACGATTCGCGCACAACAAAAGATAGCAATCGCAATCAACCGGTTATTTATTCCACTCGCGGCAGTTGAAACAATGCACTTGCAGCTAAAAGCACCCCCACAAATAGTTCTTTTGCTCGCGTGAACGATACTGGAACAAGAATTTCGCGCGTTACAACGCTCACGCGCGCATTGTCAATCGATCCGGCGCTCCGAAGTCGAACAATGTGCATCAGTTTTGCCGGGCTTCTCGTATTTTATTTCGACGTTTCTGTGCTATTGGCGGGGTGATTTATCGGCACGGCGACGCCTCATCGTGTCCTGATCGAAAGTACAGGGAATTGGATTCTCAATCGCGCCGCGTCACACTGAACGTCGTCGAATAATCTCGCTAGAAATCTCTCTCATGAATAATTCGCGTCGGAGTTGTCGATACTTGCGTATTTGCCCGCCGCGTTCTGTCGTCGCACACGTGATTCGAAACGATCGCCTTTGTAAATATCGTCGTCGCGACGGATTCCCGCCCTCCGCCCGGTCCTGACATCCACTCCATTTTCAAACGAGAAGTTCATCGCTTCGGGTGCACGAACTTCCATTTCTGATATTCTCATCGCGTACCTTGGGAAAAAGAGGTCGATCAACCGATAACGCGGGCGAATCTTGAAAAAATGAATCGCGGAGCGTGTTTCCTCTGTAAGAAAGCCTTCCGATGGACGAGTAAAATATTTCAAGCGTGGAGGAATTGGATTTTAATCCTTGAAAGATTTCGCTTTTGAATCGTTACAGCACGTGTTCCTTAAATGTAAAAGTTAATGAGGTAAAACAGATGAAACGAAGCGTTCTATCGTTATTCCACATTAGATGAAAATGACATAAAGTTCGAAAGTAAGTAAATGTCGAAGAGTAAGAAGACGATCGCAAATAATCACATTGCGGTGGTATTATTACAGTAATATAGTATTCGAATAAAATTCACGAGGTTTTTATCGCAATTTATCCATCGTTAATGGATCTCCTATGGTTAAATGAAAGTTGGAGACTTTGCACGGTTTTTAATCCAAATTTTGTTTTTTTTTTTTTCTACAGAAATGTACGATGTAATGTTTGAAGTATAAAAAATCGTTGTATATTTTAAGTATTTTGAGCGTAAGTGCAGAAAATGTTGTCTTTTTGCCAGTTCCTTAAGCTACAGAAAGATTTACAGTAAAAGCTCTTTGTATATTTTAAACGTTTTAAGCGAAGAAATATTAGCTTTTAAGAGTTCTTAAACTACAAAGGAATTCTTTGAAAATCCATAAAAGTAGAACGTTTTTAGCAGCTTTTAAAGAAATATTTGGTTTTATGTTTGTAACAGTGAAAAAATTCTTCTTTCTTTTTTTCATGAAAATTTCTAGTCGTTTCTTCCTTTCTGTGAATTTCGGTTGCTCTTTAGTCTGTTTTTTACGACCGTTTGATACTTGTTTTACGTTGTTTTAGAAGATTTCATATTCGGCCTTCTGTTGGTTACACATATATGTACCATAACGAGTTGAGTATAAAAAGCTAGGCTTGTTTTCTTTCGTTTATGAGACAGACGCTTTTATTAAAAAATTTAAGTTGGAAACCTCGTAGCGCAGCTCGGCGACTTGCACGACCATGTACGCATTTAGATGTGCCAGATATTTTAATAAGCTGTGGTCATAATATACAGCGCTTACCTTTCTAACGGTATAAACGATATTCTAATATTTAAATATTTGAATCATCATAGTTCGTCGTAAGTATTTTAATCCCCGACTTTTAACACCTACAACATTTCTTGTAAAATTACTAAACCACTTACCATTTAAGATATTTTACGGTGTCTTTTTATTTCTCGTTTTGTTTAAAGATCTTTGTATTTCTTCGTGTCACTCCAACATATTGTGCAATATAATTTTATGTGACACAACGCTATGCTCGTCTAAAATTCAATGTTTCTCAAAAAAGAAAAGGGACACCTTAACTTATATTCTACAGCGAAGTCATAATATTTCTAACAAGATTTTCCTATAGCCTTCTTTTCGAACGCTACGTACAGTGAAAATGTGAGAAAATGAAATGTCTAAGATATTACAAATATTTACGTCGAGTAAAGCCTTCTGAACTGTAGCAAAATGCCTTACATTTTTGATATTTGTAACCACGTTTGATGTTTGTCAATGCTATTAAATTAATCTCGAACACGGCTTTAATTCCAGTCTATAGGATTAAACCACAAACGGATAGACTAATAATTACATGAAAATTTAAGAATATGTTAAAGAGATCTTATGCTGTGATATTTGCATTTATGCTCGCACATTCCAATGCGATTATTTCACATAATGTCTTTCCGCCGATATCTTTTCCTTCGTCGTCAAAATTTTGTACACTTGTAATATCAAGTATGAAAACTACTTCGTTTAAATAATAATAATTTCAGTAATAATCCATTACATATAACAGTACAAAATTTAACGTACCAAATAAAGAATAACCTTCGCAATCGATACCTCTCTCTCGTGATACACCATTCTTTACTTAGCACTCTCGAATCAAAGGTTAACACATCCACCAACCAAAAATCATAAACCAAGGTTCAAACAATCGCTCCTTCGTCTATCTGAAACCGCTCCCTAGAACAAAGGAACTCCATTCTGAGAACAATCGATCAACGGACGTTGTCTACGGTTCTTCGAGTCGTTGGTCGGTGAATTACGAGACGGAACAGCAGAGCCTGTCTCCAACATTCGTTCGGCTTAGCCGCGTTCAAAGTTCTACGGCTCGAAGTTGAACTTGAGAACAGCAGGGATGGTTTGTCGAGCAATTTCGAAAGTTATACGCACGCCTCACGCCACGGATTTCCACTGTCGTTACACGGCAGAATTAACGAATGAAAGACAGAGAGAGAGAGAGAGGAAGAGGAAGACCCTCTAGGCCCTTTAATATATTGTAATATCAGCCGTCGATCCTTCCGCGAACCGCGAAATCATTCGCGCTCGAGCGGTTGCACGCGAACGAGCAAATTCGAGGCGCGCTACCAACGAACGCCAAGAAAACTGACTCGGATTCTCGTAGCTGTAGATTCCCCCGAACTTCGTCGTAGACATTAGCCAAAGATCTTCCGACGAATGTACCGAAACTGTGATAGAGGAGAAGCAATATCGCGCATTAGATTCGTACGAGCGATTTGTCGCATTTTGGAGTTCGGGAATTGAGCAAGTGCTGGGGAGTTTGGAATTGTTGGGTTTGGGAAAGGTATCTTTCTACAGAGGATATTGATAGCCTTGGTGAAAAGATAACAGCAATTTACCAATTTTAAAAAATGATGGGAGGTTATTATGTAAAATGTGAAGAACGTGTGTTGGAATGTCACGATAAACAGATGTTTTTCTCGTTTCAAATCTGCCTATCTCTCTTGCGATTCATAGATTTTCTTGGAGACTCGACCAAACCTGTTATTGCGCAATGCAATGCGAGGATTTTCTTGAATTCTAACCAGAAGAAAGAAGTTGTCGCATTAAAGATTCCAAATTGTATAACGCGTGAAGAATTCGCAACCTCGCGGAGAAACCCCAAGGAGATGGGCAAAAATTCCAACTAGCCCTAAAAATCGCCGTAAAAACAATAGGATCCAACAATTTCGAAATTATTCTCGAATCCAGATCGTTCCGTTATCGCGTCGATATTCGCTGACGCAAATGCTCCTTTCACCTCGATCCGTTTTTACGTCTCCGCGAACGGCCTATTTGGAGAACGGATGGAACGATGCTCGGCCGCCATTGTTCGCAGACAACTTTGGTCCTTTCGTCCTCGAATTTCTTGGACGACGGACGTGGCTGCTTTGAAATTCCTCGAGGCTCGAGGGTCCTCGCCGAAACACGAGTCGTCGTTTTACGACACGTACCATCCTCGGGCACGCGGACCAGTCCTATGGTAATCCGTGGTGGTGGTCTCGCATCTGAGACCAGCGGGAACCGGTGAAGGCCGTTTGTCGTGGAATCCGATTGAAAAGCGAACGTAGCCGCCAGTTGCCGTTCAGTTCGTCGTTGTTTGCCCAACGGGCTTTACCACAAGCTGGCTCCTGTGCCTTCTCCTGCTGACTCAGGTACCCGAAAATCCTGTCGTTCCATTCTCATTGTCCATAAGCGACGATCACTTGCTTTTATATCGCTCGCTACTCAATTTTGTAACTGGCTTCTGCAATGACTCTTGCAAAAATAACACTAACTTTCGGTGAGGTGAGGTGAAGTTTTGGGATGTCATTGAAGATATTATCTATCAGAGGCGTTTCTTTGAGGGAAGATGCTGTTTGTATTTTATTAAATGTTACATGGTAACATTGTAGCCGTTTGTGCTTGTTAGGAAGTTTTTGGTGGGTTCTCTATGGAAGCTATTAGAGTGCAAAGGGTTAAGGGAAAATGCTATATGGTAGCAGTATAGGCTCCTGTGTTCATTTTTTTTTTTTTAAGAATTCTTTAATGATATCTCTATGGGTTCTACCGAAATGTAAAAAGTTAAGTTATTTTAGCAGTTTGGATTTTAAGTTATTGTGTAAATTAATTTTGGAGTATTTTTTCGGAAGGATCTAGGTAAGGTAAAGATTTATTACATTTTATCACGAACATTACTTTATGACAAGTTAGAGTACTTGGTATTCTTCGAGTTGGAGTACTGGTTAATCTAATGATGGTTCGAAATTCATTGGCCAATAGCGTCTGTGGGTCGAAACAATAGAGTGAAAAGTCAAGAGATGAAGTGAAAATGTAATTGAATAGCGAGGATCAGTGTTCAATACTCCTCGACGGCCAATTGATTTCGGACAAATTGTAAGCTTCGGAGCTTAGGGACTTCTCTGTTCTGCTTCTATTACCATAATTTGCCAATTGATTCTCATCGAATTCTATACATTGAGTCAGCATAACTTGCTATCTCGAATTTCTGACTTTTGCAGACCGGCTAGTATAATACAATTTCGTTAAAATCCAAACTGCTAAAATACAGCATCCCACTCTTCGTATCAATTTCTAACATTTAAAATAATTGTAATAAAAATACAATAACAATCGTAATAAAGAATACAGTAGAGACTTCATAACCACAACTAATAATTTTTTTTAATAGAATTTTTGCTATGTACTGCAATGTTATCAAATTCTACTAATAGCTAATTCTATGGCTGATAGAAAGCAAAAATAACCTAAGATTCCTACCTAAGGGTATTGTGTCCCCTGTACATTTTTGCGATACAAAAAAGAAACCTCTTCAATTTCTCCATGTTTCTCAATAAAATTCCCCAGTTACGTCACCAAACTCTATCGACCTCTAGTCTATCTATTTCCGTGACTCACCGCTTTTACTCAATACCGTATCCCTCCCACCTTACAAAATTAGGAAAAAGTTCTGCAATTTCTCAACGTACTCCTCTATACCAATATCACATAACTCTATTAACACCTAATTCCATGAATCACCGAAAACCACAAATAAACCTCAGACTTTTAACCAGTACCAATTTCCACATCTCTAATTGAAAACTATTTCTCTATTCACAATAATATCATCAAACTATAGATACCAACGCATGACTAACACCTAGTAACCTCTATTTCTATGCGACTCGCCAGCAATCGCTTCGATCCACGAATTTCTTCCGGCACAGATCGAGATCTACCGGTCATCGATATCCTGTAACTCCGTAACTGCAAAGCTCTTGGCGTTCGTCGAATAGCTGTCGAGTTTTCGAGCGTCGAGAAGCCGGCACGCGCGAAACGAAGGAAAATCGGCTCGGTCGATCGCCGATCTCCGCGACATTCTACGCTACAATCCGTTCGTGGTAACTCCTATACTCGGTCGAGAACAGGACGCACGTGCGAGTTCTCCATTCACTTTCTGGCAGCGAGACCCGCAGCATCGTCGTCGATCCTCGATCGTGTGGAACACGCGCGCGATCGCGAGACTCCCAGACAGAGGGATCGAGCGATTACATGTGGCCCTCTTGTTCAGAAGCGACCGGAAGACTGTTGGATCGGAACTTATGGTCGTACGGAGGTAGATCTAGCTGGAGCGACGAGTTGAAGAGATCGAGGACATGATGTCGTGGCTGTTCCTGCTTGTTCCACTGCTCCTGGGATACTTGGAAGCTGTTCCTGGGAGACTAAACGGTACGTGTCTCCGACTGTTCTGGAGATAAGCTCGACCTATTTCCGTGACTAATTTCACGATCGTGATATGCAAGTGTCCCGTGTATATCTGGTGTTTTCTCGTTATCAAGTGATTTTGTACAGTGTTTCCCGTTTGCAGAAAGTTGAAAGTATTTGGCTTCTTGATGCTTGATTTTCAAGGAGAAAGTTAAAGTGATTTTTCGAATAGGGTTTCTCAACTATTTTCTTACGGTTTTGCGTTTTTTGGATCGTAACATTGAGAGCAAACGTGAACTGATTTTAGTGTAGTCAGCCAATTAAATAATTCGATATCGTAGATCATTATAATATAATAGTATAAAATATTCAGTGCAAAAATGGTTACAGTGATTTCGTTGTGTTATGTTTGATTTAGTTATTAATTCTCGATTTGAATAGTGCACGCGTTAAAATTGCTTTCAGGATAAGCATAGTTTGATCCATTTTTGCTCTCAGTGCCTCAATTTAGGATAATAGGAAATGGACATTACCGTGGTTTTTATTTGGAGTTTCGAATAGAGACGAAGAGTACAGTTTCTAGATTCGTATTTATGTAACTTCTTGTTACTCTTAAGTAGGGAATATCGTTGTAGCGTTTAGTCATCTGGTTTTGAAATATCCTGTAGGACTGTGCAATACTCTCTGTTAAACATACTCGACATTTGGTATTTGGTTTTTTATGTACAGTCTCGAAAGAGAAAGTTGGTGCGATTTTAAGCGACATCTTTAAATTAGTAATAATAATAATTTGAAAATGGTCAAGTATTATCGCGGTTATCGTTTAAATTTTAAAATATACCGTTTTTTAGACTCGTAATTATATTCGTAATTCGAAACCAAAATCAATTATTGACAAATGGCAGTCAGAATTTGCAAATTGGATTTTATTCCATCTATTTTTATAATTATCGATCGATCGCGTTAATTTTTCTGCCCTGTAGAAATTTCTCTTTCGAAGGAACAGTTTCTGATGTTCTCTATGTACGTCGAGTTATTTTGTAAATCAATAAGACGATGAGAGAACAACGTATTTACGGGCTGTCTATGCAATACGAATGGCGATAATACCATGAGTGATCGAAACATTTCATCGCAACGTCATGATCGATGTAACGAAACCGCTATTATCGAGATCAGCTTCCCTTGATCGATCGTGATATTTCACCAGGCAGTTTGTTGTTTCCAAACAACTGCTGATTTGAATCAGAAAGATTGCTTGTAGCATTCTCGATGAAAAATTCGCTCCACTACTCTACCGATAACCGATTAAACTTTTGCCGTAGTTCGTGACACATTTTCCCCGTTCTCTGGGTCGTAACTTACGTTCTAGTCGTTATTCCCGTACAAAACAGATAAATATCGTAAATTTCACATATGGCGAGATTTTCACGCTCCAATTTCCAAACAGTGATAACAATAATCGCGAGTTTTCTAATTTAATACTAATGGTAGAATCTTGATTATTAGAATACCAATTGATAAAATAGTCGATTTCTTGTTTTGATATGGAATAGATTTTTCTTGACAATTTATGTATTACTTAGTAAATGAATTAATGAAATTTCTCTTTTGGAAATTTTAGCGATGATTCCTTGGAAGAAAAATTAGAGAATTTGTTAAAAAGAGCGATTTATTAATTTTTGTTCCAAAACTTTCGTCTCTGTTCGATATTAATTCTTAGAATACCAATTGATAAAATAGTCGATTACTTATTTTAATATAGAATAGACCTTTTCCGAAAATTTATTTATTACTTGGTAAATGAATTAATGAAATTTCTCTTTTACAAACTTTAGCGATGATTCCTTGGAAGAAAAATTAGAGAATCTGTTAAAAAGAGTGATTTACTAATTTCTATTCCAAAATTTTCGTCTTTATTCGATATTAATATTCGTAAAATAATTCAAAATAAATAATTTCCTCTCGCAGGGAAACAAAGTTACTCGATTGTTCGTGCAGCGGGTGTCACGATAAATTCTGCTAATCAACGCCTTGCTTTATATTCGTTTTCGGCTGGTATTTCTTCGAATCTTGTCCCCGAAATTATTTTAGTCCTTGACTGATCCTGATTCGATCACTTTGGACACCTTTCGCTGACCATGATCGCGAATACTTCATCGACCTTGAAAGCTATGTTCATTGAACGACTATATGGATCGCGGACGTAGCCCGAGGTGAATTCCTTTCCTTCGATCTTGTTTCCGACATCTATCGGGTTATCCAGGCGATTTCATGTCGTTGATATCGATCTCGATCTCGATCTCTCGATTGGAAGAATATGTCAGATGGTTCAGAATTATTTCGATAATACGCCTTTTTCTACGTTTTCTGTTACTATACAATTTAAGATGATTTTCGAATTCTAAGATAATTTTTGACCTCTATTTTCTCTATGCAATACTAGCTTGCCCCAGTTACTTTGACAGAAGTAGCACAAGTTTGATTTTGTAACTTACATACGAAGTATTCCAAGCTGTGCTAGTTATCTGCGTAAATTCCTGTCTTTGTGAATAATTAAAACAATGGAAGAAAGAAAACTTCTTTGAATGTTTTGTATTTTTATAACTTTTTATTATACTTTTCTATTTTATATTTTCGATATTACGTACATAAAAAGTTACACATATTAAATATACAAAATCTTAAGCGTATCATATTCTGAGTTTTAAATTGATTATTGAAATTTAATCAATTATTCAACACGATTAATACTAATAGGAAGATTAGAATTAGGAATTATTGCCCAATATTATATAGCAATTTTCCGCGAATTAGCATTTTCACGTTTATTTCATTGCATAAACATTATTTATTACCAAACTATTAAATAATAACTAAATATAATACCAATAAATAATATTAACTTAACGATATATTATACTAATTAAACGAATCAGTCTATCAGTACACTCTACAATTAAATATAAGAAAAAATCATTCCACAAATCCGCTACCGAACCTTTCACATCACTGCATACGCTCTAACATTTTCGAGACATTCCGTTCAACGGAATAAAATATCCTAGGAAGGTTCAATTAACGTATTTCTTCCGGTCGCGGAGCACGCTCGCGAGGAACAAACGAAACCACCGGATGCATTCGAAATCGAGTTCTCGATCGATTCGCCGAGTCGAGCCACTCGCTTCGGTTTCTTCTGCCCATTTGCTTTCCCGTTTTCTCGCTCGTTTACTTCCGCCGGTTCTCGAACGATTACGAAACAGGGTCTCTTCCGGTGCACTCGTTCAGAGCTTCGGAGGGACGCGTTTGCGCGCCAGCACACAGGAGCAGGGCATAAATCACGGGTCGCGATAGCGCGACACTGAAAAAGATTAATGAAGCCATTGTGAGCAAAGAACACTAGTTTGACGGTATTAGGAAACTGGCATGGGTAGGCAAAGGAGGAGAAGGAGGAGAAAGAGGAGAAAGAGGAGGAGGAATTACCATCGGGTGAACTCTTTGCGGTTTCGATTCGACGCACAATAGAATTATGCTCGGGAGCAACGACTCGACGACGGCGTCAACTTTTCGAGCGTAACGTCGTTAGTCTCTGAATCGGCCGTAGCAAACTGCGATTGAATCGTCGCGCGTAATGCGTTTCGTCTCCTGATCGTTGGATTATTACGGAGACGCTGCATGGAGGATGTATTCGGATATATAATAAAACCACGGTAACTCGAATCTCAAGAGAAGATTTTCAATTTTTCAGTTATCGAGATTTCGCTTTACCGAGGTTTTTTGATCTATCGATGTTTTCCATTAAAAGAGGTTTAACGAACGAAGATTCGACTTACACAGGGTATATACATGACTGGCTTTTGACTTGAGTAACAAAAAACAATCAGTTTGCATGGGGAGGGATATAACAGAAGACAATAGTTTTCGTGCAAGAAACGGGGACGCGATACTTCGAGTTCTAGAGACAACGATGGTGGAACTTTATCGTAAAAGAGGTAAACTTCAATTTATCGAACAGGTCGAGTTTCTGTGAATTCGAGTTACAGAGATAAAATTACGTATTCAGACGTGGAGAAAATAATTCGAGTCAGAGGGAGTTTATATTTGGATTTTCTCACAGTAGAGCAGAAGGGAATAAAGAAAATTCTAATCTTATAGAGATTTTCGAATTATAGAATTTAGAGTTACCGAAGTTTTGCTGCACTTGTGTTTTTAGATAACTCTTGGTCCTGATTCTTAATTTTATGATACAATTACTATACAGCATTTTATTATTCTGATTAAATTGATGCGAGTATATAAAAAATATATGGATTCAATTAATGCAACAATAATAAATGGACATTTTATGAGATATCATGTATTAGGTTGTCCGAAAAGTTTCTTTCGTTTTATGAGGAAATAATAGACGCACAACGTTTCTTGTTTTATATTATTCTGTCGAATTATGTACGATCCATTTTATTCTGTTGAGATAAATACCGCGACATTTCACAGACTTGGTTCCACGTTTGTACGAAGGTGCACTGTTGTAAAAAACACGTTTGTTGTAAAAAAGACACTTTATAATGTTATATAATGAAGTATAATTTCAATGTCTGTATTTCGTTCTCTCCCATATTAAGCTTTTACAGTCGACATAGACGTTAATGCATTCCTCTGATTTCCGAGACGATTCAGAAACGCATAGGAAGCAAACTCTTGTTTCTCTTACTCGTGTAGATATGATTATGGCAACGATATACTTTTACACCTCTAACATTTACTGACACATCCACGTATATACAAGGTGGTTGGTAACTGGTGGTACAAGCGGAAAGGGGGTGATTCTACGCGAAAAAAGAAGTCGAAAATATAGAATAAAAATTTTTCGTTCGAGGCTTTGTTTTCGAGAAAATCGACTTTGAATTTTGGCTCGGTACGCGTGCACTTTATCGCGTCTCGTTATAACGGATCTCACTGTAGATCGTTGTCTCGATCGATGTTATGTCGATAAACACTTCCAATGTGCCCGAAGTGTTTTCCTACCTATTAACTTACTATTCGATTTTTATCGCTATCCACTATCAATACCTATCATGTCTACATACAGCAATCGGGAATATACGGACATGATACTTTCGTTAGGTGCGTAGTGTGTAGTATATATACACAAACTTTTTAAGCAATTTTGCAATCACGTTATACGAAGCCGCAGTAGCAATTCTCTCATCGCTTTAGACGAATTTCTACTGTATTACTCTTAATTGTGTCTCTTTGCTCGACGCACCAACAAACGCAGCTCGGAATTCGTGCCAATGTAACTTTACGTCGTCGAATTTCATAACTTTCCGGATTACGCGAGATTACGCAGTTGATAATCATTGCATAGCGCTTTAAGCACACGATTTAACTGGCGAAGCGGAAATCCTGCACACTCCTTCCTCTCTCGTCCTCGGTAAAACCGCCGTATTCTCCTGTTTTGCTCTTTCCATTTTATCTCTATGTTTTTAACGGTTGTATTTTCGTTTCTCCTTCGTTTACTACTTTTTCCTTCGCCTCGGCTGTTATCCTTTTGCTGGATCACATGCTAGAGTCTCGGTGAACGCTCGACACGCTCCAAAAGATTAATTTACAAACCGAACCGCGGTAAATAGCGAGTTGACACTACTGGATCGAATTCTTCCGCGATCACCGTTCCGCTTTAATGCCGATCGAAAATCGACTGTGGTTTGATATGGAAGAAACTTCGATGGTTTCTTTCGGTAGGTGATGAATTAGAAACAGTAACAACGTTGCTTTTTTGGAAGTAACTGAACGTATCTAGGAAGTGTAGAAAAGTGAACTAGAAATTTGTAACTGGGATTTTTAGATTAACTTGCGATAGATTTTTTCACAGATTTTCCACAAATGATGTTTATAATTATGGTGATTACAGTTAACGAAACGTAAACAATCTGCTGTATCAAAGTAGTATATAAAAACATATCGCAAATTTTGTAATTGGAATTTTTGAAGATTCGATAGTTTTAGACATTTTGTTATTACATAAATTTTTCACGGATGTTCCGCAGATTATTATTTGCTTGCATTAATCGTGAAATATAGTTAACGAAACGTAAATAATTCTATAGAAAAATAATAATAAAAAGAAAAGAAGCGCAAAGAAGAGGAAAGGTACTCAGAAGGCGGAAGTGAATGTACGTGCAAAAGGCCAGTTATAGTTTGTATCGCTGCTATTAACCTAATCGAGAAGAAGCGATTCAGAAGTTATCGACGATAGAGCTATATTTCAACACTTTTATACTTTCATTTTTCATACTTCAGCACCTGACGTAAGTATTTCGAATAATTCTATATAATATTTTTATAATTTCTTTCATCCGTATAGAGTAAATATACATTAGAAAACGACGCTTATATTCTTCTGAATTTTCTTCTTGCATACTTGTAAACTTGATTGATTGCATCTTATGGAACGTTAATGGAGGATTGATCCTCCGTCTGTTTAATCATTCTCATCTTAATTATCGTCTAACGCGATCGTGTATTAACCAGTTACATGGTAGAATGTTTTCTTGCGAAACACCTTGCCCGCGTTACGCTCCAGAAGAGTAATTTCTTAATGATCCGGATCTGAGCCACAACGTGAAGGTAGAATAGCTGGAATAAATGTATCGAGAAAGAACTTCTTACATTTTCGACAGATGCGAATTTTAAGTGCTAAAAGATAACAGCCGACGTATATGGAATTTGATTTAGCGAACGTGGAATATTTTATGTTTCCATCTTGTTCAAATCTTGTATACACGTTAGCATAGAAGATAGGAATTCCAGGCTCCTGCATTTTCGACGTTAATAATTTCAAACTTCGCTTTAAAGTTCCTCTCAAAAGTTTATCAATATTTTATCCTGCGGGAACGTACGCGAAGAGTAAACATTTTTGGCTTCCCAACAATTTCGATTAAACGGCACTAACTGCTTTGTTTACGGCTTAAAAATTCAGTCGAAGCATCTACCGGACATTTAATTCCGTACATCTAAATTTATTATACTTCATAAGTTATTGAACGAAATTTCGTTCTTATTCAAATAATCCTAGCAAAAGTAACTCGAAAGTTTTGAAAATACGTAAAAGTTTGAGACGCGAATCGACGTTACAGTAGAAGAAGGAGAAATAAGACTCGCTTTCATCTTTGCTGACCCAGAATTCGCGTTAATTGCATGATGCTTTGCATCGTTAAATCTGCTCGGTTTTCAACGATAATGTAATGCATTGGTAACATTCTTTCGTAACTATATGCATGAAACTTTAGCGATAAATATAAACTCATCGCTACGTTTATTTACGCTAATACTCGCTAATTATTTTGAGGATCGTGTTCCATTTCCATGACATATGAAAATTTTCGGTCAATTAACTTCTTCTCCGTTTCGTTGAATTATTTTTATTATACCATTTCTTGTTGCATCGTTATCATCGCTTGTTCTCTCGAAAGCAATGAGCCATAGTTAGGAACGATGATTTTTTACTACGAGATACTGTTCGAAGATTAACCTGTCAGTTAAGCATTTTGTACAGTGTCGTATCTCATTTGTGATACTAGTCGTAGCTCGAAGCTAAACGAAGCTGACAGGCACACCTGCTGCGTGCGATGTATTGTGACTTGAATAATAGTAATTAGGTATTCCTGTCAAATCAAATTTAACAACACGATGAAGTAATAAAAATGTCGAACGTTGTTATAAAGTCAATATTGCGTAAGAAAAAAAATTAAATACTCTACAAAGCACAATAATCGCTTATCTTATTGGACGTATAGCAGAATTTCTAAAATACTTTACGGTAATACTAATTTGTCGAAGAAAAGAAAGTAATAGCTGCGAATAGCGCTAAAATATTTGCGATATGAATATAATAAGAAAATCAAATAACAATAGTGTAGTTTATAAACAAATGGTTCATCTGCTGGCTTGCAACGATAAAAGTAGCTACTTTATACTTTACTAATCTACATACAAATATAAATACACAATGCAAATTAAGAAACATATATATTTTGTCAAATAACAACACTGTACATTTAAACTGAAAACACTATACATTAAAATACATATTATACACTATACACAATATACGAGGTGGATGTGTGTTGTTCGTGATAATTGTAGCTGTTGGCTGTAGATGTCGCTGCTGGGTTACTGCTAGTTTTTCTTCTATTTTTGACGCGTGGAAGAAAAATCGGACTCCGGTCGCCGGGATTCGAACGCGGGTCCCGAACGTTCGTAACATAAGGCGCTAATCACTGCTTTTTTCTTTATAGTGTTTATTGACCAGTATTTGTGTATTACATATGTGTGTTTTCCATAATAAACGATAAATTCGGTTGTGAGGTGTGGTTCAGGCAAAAGTACCGATACGTGACGGTACGACATAGCCATGCAATATTTTGTGTGTCGGAATTACATTTTTTAGGTTTACAATTGTAACTTAAATTTAAGTAGCTGTAGAGCGGTGCTTATGTACGATATTGTTTTTTCTTCTTTCCATCTCTGTCCTGAAAACCTGGTCGCAAAAACAGGACAGTTCGATGCGCTAACCATCGCGCTACCGTGTCCGCTGCTAGTTAGTATCGAGCGGTGATATTTGGCTTGTCGAGCCAAAGGCTTGTCGTAGCCTTCTCTCCCTTTATCACCCTGCAAAATGATATATCTCTTTCTAAATTATAACAAATTCAACATACGTTATCAAAATCTAAATTTCGATTTGAAACGAACTACGATTGTTCGTGAATTATGTCCATAAACCTATCATACGAACTACTCGTTTTTCGTATGTTTTTGTTATTTATGTATGTCCGAAATATCTTTTCAAAATGGTTGGAAAAATTATGGTTCTTTAAATAGGTGATTTACATCGAAGATAAGTAATCGTCGAGTAAATATGGTTTTAAAATATTCCATTGGAAGGTAACGGGGATCTATGCCGCTCCCACGATGTCGATAAATCACTTTCGCAGGATGATCGCAAGCTTGGAGGAAGAAAAGTTGTGAACCAACCTTCGCAACTGGAATTTCATGCCTGAGGGAAAGTTCGAGGCACGTGCGCATGATTGTGTATGCTTATTTCCGATGGAAATATCGTAATCTCGGATTATACGACTCTTTGAACTTTCTTATTGAATTCCATCTGCATTGATTCATGTGCATTCCTTTTGCTTAGGATTCCTTCCGTTCTTCCATTATTCTCAAATAATTATTATAATCTAAGAATTAATTAATTAATATACGAAGAATTAATTATTTAGTACGCGAAGTGAAATTGTTGATTGGAGAGGAAATTGAATTATTCATCAGAACGCAGCGTCCGTGTGCAGTACTGTGATTTACTTATTCTACTACGGTCGACTTATACTGAAAAATCGGAGAAATTTGTTATAATCTGAGAATTTTTATTTGATATATAAGAATTAATTATTTGATATATGAAGTGAAATTATTGGCTGGAGAAGACACTGAATTATTCTTCAGAACTCAGCGTCTGTGTGCACTGCACGATCTACTTATTCTACTATGGTCGACTTATTCTACTGAAAAATTGGAGATAACAGTTCACGCGTCTGTGCTCGTATCGAATGATCTACTGAAGAATTTTTAACAGTCCCATCGTGGTAATCTTTTTGACGTTATTCGATATTTGGTATTTTTAATATATTAATTTATTATTAACATTGTACGTGAATATGTTTCTTCTTAAATTTTCGCTTTCTTCGAATTTCATTATTCTAAGATATTCGTAGGTCTATAGGATACGTTTAAAAAATTACTTTAGCTATTTTTTAATAGTTTCTTATAATCAAGCAATTATCCTGTTCCATGAAATGTTACACGAGCGATGGTTATCGAAGTCCAATATTTTGCGTTTCAGCAAGTCTTCGTACAGCTTTGTTCACGTTCTGACAACTTTTAAAGTGATCTCGCGAAGCCTTCTCAAATATTAAACGAGAAACGAGAATAAGAACAAAGTGTTGCAGAAATAGCGAGATAAAAGATCAAATAGTTTTAACTTTGCGTTTGTTCGTCGTGTGTAGTGCTTTCACGTGGACATCTACGTGTGTTCCATTCACTTTGTTTCTTTTCCTTCGTTGTTTTACGGATGCATCACCCTCTCACGTTTTGTAATGTTTCAACATTGAAAATGTCACTTCATCGCTCATGTAAATGAGAAGTAGGCGCAGTAGAAGATAAAAATGCAAAAACTTCGATAAATTTTTATAGGACAATCTAGAATGTAGGTAGTGCGTATATTATAACACTGCATTTCAGAGATTTTATTACGAATCGTAGTTTTTAAATTAATAATCGACTAATTGATATAAAAATGTAAGGATACCTCGTTAAAGAGGCTGCATTATTTATTTATCATCGTTCAAATTATGTACATGATATTCAAAATATTCATATGCCATATCTCTACGTTGCATTGTGATTATTTCGCGCTGCATGTCAATTATCATTTCCCGTCATTGATATATAGTTCTCGTGCCATTCTACTTACAAATTATATTTTCTTCGCACCTCCGTCGTATTAAAAACGCGAGATAAAGCATTATTATATCGCCAAGAAGCAATTCCGCTAAAAGTCAAGTTGTGCATATTTCACCGGTCAAGTCGAAGGAAATCGTTAAAGAGTTCATTCGAAATATACGGATCTTCCAAATTAATCTCCAGCGTAACAATTTCCATACAACACTTCTGTGAATCGATTTCGCTCGATGCTGCGGTATTTCACCGGGATTCTTCCTTTTTCCATCGCTGCTCGTTTTCCAACGTTCCTCGTCGACGTAGCGACGCGTTTTTCGTGACGTTCACCGTGCAAGGCGCGACATTCCGCTCGGCGGAGCGCACGAGGAATACTGGATGCCAGAATGGAAACGCTAGGTCCCCGGAGACGCCCACGAGGACCCGTGAAAATGATATCGAATTCGAGATACAATTCGAACGGATCGAGTTCTCGATAAACACGTGACTTCTGTTCGCCACCGTTCGTCGATAATATCTTGGGTCACGTTGGAATTTACGCGGCTACGGGAAATAAATCGACCGGTCAGAGAAAGAAACTGCCTACCTGGCCTCTGCACTCGCTGATGAATTACGATTCCCTCGGCTTTTTCTCCTTTTCCTTTTTTCCTTCTTTTTTTTCTTTTCTTTTTTTTTTGATGGTGAAAGCGGACGGACGGTTTAATGGAAAATAAATAACGCGCGACCACCGGGAAAGGTTGGAGCAAAAAATATAGTTTGATGGTTTTTTATGTGTTTGTTCCGCTGGTTCCCAGGGAGAAATGGATGTTACGATGGCTGCGCACATGTGCGCTGGCAAAGTAGTTAGATGCTTCATTTTGCATGGTAAAGTCATATTGTCCGAGCTGATTTGGAATGATGAACGCGAGAGTTAGTGGCAGTTGTTTTAGCGAAGTTAGACTTTTGCGAACGTGCATTGGCTGGAGAGCGAACTAATACTTTGTGAGCTGGATAGTTAAGTGTTTGTTTGACGTAATGAATGTCTGGAGTAGGTACTGACGATTGATTCCCGCGATCATTGCTTTGTCAACCTAACATTCGATTATCAATTTAATATTCGTTAATAGGTGGATGTTTGTTTTGTAACGTAACATGATCGGGAAATATGTAAAATGATCGATTATATATGAAAGTTGACTGTATATGATCGTCAAAAGCGATAATAATAACGATTCCTCGTTTTCTTTATTGTACAATTTGAATGTTATCTAGATTTGGATGTTTCATCTAAAATTTGTCATATTATATTAGAAATTATTTCATGGAAAGAGATTATTTCGGTATTTTTCGTAGATTTTAAATTCCTACAGAATGTTAATTTTCATAAGCGTATAATCTTTTTGATGTAGCAAAGAAATTCTAGAATGAAAATTCTAAAGTACCTCGACACTCGAGAGGAAACGCGAATTAATTACTTGGTAACAATATAATTAATACTTTGTGCCATTATTATCCGCTAATAATATCTTAGGCTGCGAGCCTTTGCAAGGAAGGGTAGTTATCGAAACGGCGAATACGAGAACCCCTGTTCCAACCTAGAGTTTGGTTGTTACGCGTTACTGCAAGTATAATAACCTGAAATACGTTCTCGGTGGTAAAGCAATATCCGGAGAACAATGACAGGGCACGTCGAAAAGGAAACACTTCTGATTTCTACGGATACTGAGTATACCATTCCAAATACTCAGCTCGTTTCTCAGCCTGTAAACAAGCTTTCCATCGCTGGAATACGAATACCTAAATGTCGTAAACAAAGTATTTTATGAGAATAATGAAAGTTTAAATTTCTTCTAGACAGTAGATATCACGTTAATCTATCATGGATTATAGAATTAGGAGTCGATAAAAATTATAAGAGTTAAATAAATTAATTAATTTGGTTAAGTTGTTAATTTGGTTCCAGTTCTGTTTATTATTTAATTGTACCATTTTCTTTTTAAATATGACACAAAAAAAGGAGATATAAAAAGATAGGGAATTCCTAAATAGAAAAAAGTAAATCTGAGTGAAGAATTAGCACGAATTTATGGGTTGTAATAATTTTTATTTCAGCTATTCCATACTTTCCCGATTTCGTAAGATTAAAATCCCTTCTTTTCAACTAAAGGACATAAGTTCTTTCATCAGAACATGTTATTTACTGAAATTTTGTTGTATATACAAGACATGTAAGATATATAAGAATTACCTCTTTCAATGTCATTTTCTTCGCCAACATTTTTTTATCGCGATAAATATAAAAAAAAGGAAGGTAGATGTGATGCGATTACGTAAGAGTGTGCAGATTATTCAAAGTACTTGAAGTAATCGGGCGCGGTCGACACGAGGGATTCCCTTTTATTTTTTCGCGTAACGGTATCCTTTTTCGAGAGGAGTAGAGTTAACCGGTTTTGAAACTTTCTCTGTCACCTTTCCTTCGAAGCAGGCGGCTCTACGCGTCAAACCGCGATGACCTTTCGCGCCAGACAGGATAATTAAACTTCCTTTTGGGAACAAGCTGACAATCGGCCGCCACATAAAAGAAATGCAAGAAAAACAACGTCTTTGACTGCCGTTCATAAAACATCGAAGATAAAAATAAACGCTCGTTAACACATCGAAACTACTACCTTTGCGCGTAATAATACCGCGTGCCTCGAATAGTTCAGTAATTGCAGATATTTCTTAAGTGCGTGGATACACGGTAGAACCACGTTTGTACCAACAAGTTTAATGCTGAACTATATACGAACTCACACTGAGCCTCTCTGAACCTCTATTATCCGAACTATGATCGACTATATCTCCAATTATACGAACGTATATTTTTGTAATGAACATATACGACGATTTTATCTCGAATAAATTCCATATATTATTCTCGTTATTATTAAACTCGTGATTCGTGAAGTTTCATCTGTTTTGTTATCGAATTGGTTACTGTTGCGCAAGAGTATTCATTAATGTTGGTAACCTAACAACATATCAGATAATTTGTAACCCTTGACTTGTAAAGTTTCACTAATGATATTAGTTCAGTCGTACAAGAAGGTCTAGCTCCTATTATTCGAGGTACTAAGGAAAGCTGAAGAGGGTAGCGATTATTTATCGCAACTGCTCGATTATCCCAACCGTTTCGTCCCTCGATCTACTCTGACAAGCGAGATAAAGCAATTATATACGACACTTTATCGTATGTAATCTGTTTAAAGTACGAGCAAAGTGCGAAACTAATTTTTCACTTAGGTCTTTGAAGACTATGTTATATTCTAAAGATTACGTTTATACAGGCTATCATACAGTAATTATATTTATATAGGATGTATGAAAATTTGAGGAAAAATTTTGGGAGAACGTAGTATTCATCGGAGCAAACAAAAAGGTCTTAATAAACACGGATTCGGAAACCATTAGCTTTGGAGTTATGTTTCCTACTATAAACCTGGAATGGAATAACAGACCCTAACGTTTTTCGGAAGATGGATTGGACGTGGTAGATCTATGACATGGCCGATTCGTTCACCCGATCTATATCCGGTGGGCTTTTATCTACGGGTACATTTAAAAGGTACAGTGCGCGATAGATCAATCGCTTTGGTAACTGAATTATAGAATTCGGTAACTGGACACAACGAATCGAAAACTGTTACCGAGAAATAAGAGAAATACCGGGAATCTTTCAACGCGTGCGCCAATCTATGGAAAAACGTGGCGAATTGCGTGTTGAAATGAACGGAGGGTATATCGAACATCTCATAACCTCGAAACTAATGGTTTCTGGACTAATGGTTTTGTCTACTACTAATGGTTTTGGTGTTTATTAAAACTTCTCTGCTTGTTTTGATGAGTATCATATGCTCTTAAAGTATTTCCCCGACCATTTGGTACACCCTGTACATATCGAATTTTTAGTAAACGTCAATGCACGTATATTTATCGTTGAGCGCATTTGAAATGCGACTCTGCCGCGTTCTGTGAATCATTTTCGACCTAATCGTATTTTCTATCGTATTTAACAAATTTTACAAGTTTCAGGAAAAATGCAATTAATTGTTGCCGATATGCGTGATTTTTCGTTCTAATTTTTTTACGAAGATTGTGTTAAAACATTAAATACGATTGTTTTATCGTTTATTAAAACGAGACATAAAAATGTTACGACTATAGCGGGGCGAAAAATTTCAAAAAGAGTTACCACGTCATGTATCTTGTTCTTTATCTACAACGTTTCGTAAACTGCAACTGCAACACTCTCTATACTAGGAACCAAGTTCTTTCAATATCCTCGCCATTTTCCGCCACTCTGGCAAACTTATGCAACGTCCCAAATGATATAAGACAGGTTTCCAATAGAGACGTTTTTGGGAATGCCAGGACCGACCCACTTAGGCGAAACTTTCAACTTCGTTTTTCGAGTTTCTCGAATAATCTTCCGCTTGTCGAAAGAATTTTCGAGTTGCCTTTAAAAAGCCCGCGCCACCTTTCAAGCATCTCCGCTGCTATCGTGCCAGAATGTTTCCGGTGTGTTAGTCAGATTCAATTTTCCACTGCATGCGTCTTCTGGGATGCGCTCACCTCACCTCCGCCAGCTTCGCGAAGAATTAAGATAAATAGCTGGATAAATACCTCCGTGGCGAACTCGGCTTTTACCAATTAAGTTAGGTTGGTATAAAGTTGAGAAGTTTCTAATATCCAATAGCCTTACCAGTTTAGAACGAACCATTCTCATCGCGACTATTCATCAAGATAGAGTCAGATTCGCTGTATTGTTACGTAATCGTTGCCTTTGACGGAAATGAAAGAAGTACGATCATGATAAATGCGTTTTAATGGTGAAATCTTCTTATTCACAATTATACAATGTTTATTAAACTCAATTTCCTTTTATAATTCAGAAGACATTTAATTCTATAAGAGCATTATAATAACGAGATGGGAAAAGAAAATACGTTGCATGTTCATTGTTAGGTTTGATGTTTGAGAATGTTGTAGCGAGAACGAAGCATTCTGCGAAAGTTAATGGAACGGAAAAGAAAATTGAGTTTGCGGTTGAGTTAAGCTGAGTCCACACTGACAGACGATTGTACGTAGACACGTGTCGCAGTCAATCAACATCTGTCTTTCTGCGAGTTTCCCATCACAGATTGTTGGTTGGGCGCGACACGTGTCTACGGACAACTGTCTGTCAGTGTGGACTTAGCTTTAACGCAATCATGCTGTATCGAGACCTGCGTTTAACGTCATGTGATTCAACGCTATTTAATTTCTTAAGAAGTTTCTTCATTAAGTTTTTATATTCGTGTTTCGAAATAATCCGTGTTTCATTGATTTTTGTGTATGTCAGTAATGAGTTATTTTTAACCTGTTAATCAATCAACTCGTCACCTGAATCTACGATACTTTAGACAGAATGATTAATTTTTCTAGGTATTTTTTGTTCTTTAATGTATCGTTATATTTGAATTGAAGTATTTTATATATGTATAGTTACTTACATTAATCGTTATTTAAACACGAAAGAACGTTTCTCTTTATTTTTAAAATTTATATGAAATTAATATTATATTTAAATTTTTCTACGGAACTTTTCAAAGAGTTTATTCCCAGAAATTGTTTTGTGTCGTGATAAATATATATATATAATTTGCAAATATGTACGATCACTTGATCCAACAATTGTAACTAGATTTTGATTTTCATGTCTTACGATTGGGCACATGTACATGCACACACACAAACACGAACGTGGCACAGCTTACGTACGTTTCTCTGAGTCTCAATTCCGTAACTCAATTCCGGCTCTTTTAACGTCAGATGGAAACCTGCCTTTTCCATTCCCATGAAGCGATCCTACGGCTTTCTCTTGTTCACCGGTTCAATTCGGCAGAATTGTTTCGTTTCGGGATGTCTTCGATCACTCTACGCGATACGAAGCTCCTGCAACAAGCTACAAGTTGCATTACAGCGAACTTCTATCAATGTTCTTCCATGCGATAAACATACTCCTATAACAGAGACGAGAAAATTTGTTTCAATCATCGAAAGATTTACCTTGATATTTTTGCTTTAAATTCTTGACGCGTAACATTTGTCAAGATTTGTGGAATGTAAGGACCTTTGAGTCTACAAATCTTCAAGGTTCGAAAGTTCGCAACTTTGCCAGAATTTCTCGAATTCCAGAAATTCTAAATCTACAAAGTCCTAGAGTTCTACAGTTTGAAAGTTTCTTAGCGTTTGTCGAACTCAATAAATTGGAAATCTACAAATCACCCAAGTTCCAAAACCTTACATTCCAAGGGAGTTAATTTAGAAATGAAATAACCAAGCGATACTTGCAAATAGTTTCGTTTCAAATTATACCAACTGACTACACTTTACTATACTCGCTACACACTTCGTTGCGCTTCACTGTTACACTTCATAATCATCGGTTCTGATCATAGTTTAATCATTAGCAGGGTTGTTTAATTATTATCAAGCACCGAGTACTATCTCTAACAAGTTCCCCCGACTCTAATTAAAACTTGTGGCACAACTATTATTAAGCATCTGTATTATACACTTATAATTAGATAAACTCGTTAAACTGACAATATGCGAATACCATCGTTGTGAATTATCAACCTGTTCATCCGTGACGACGAACTGAATTATCTCTTGATTTGCCGACCTTTTAGACTTAGATGCAACAAGTATCTTTGCTTAGAAATCCCAGTTCTTGCACGTGTCATTTCATTTCTATCAATTAGACAAATAAATTACATGGTATTAGGTTGTCCGGAAAGTTTCTTTCGTTTTATGAGGAAATAATAGAAGCACACCGTTTCTTGTTTCATATTATTTCGTCGAATTACGTAAGATCCATTTTGTTTTGTTGAGATAAACACCTCGACATTTCATAAACTCGGTCTCACGTTTGTACGAAGGTGTACTATTGTAAAATACACGTTTGCGAAAGAAAGATACTTTTCGGACAACCTAATATCTATACTTGCAAGAACTGAGACCTACATAAATTAATTTATTTTTATTAATTTTGAATTCTATGATTTAGCATGATTTATTTATTCAGAGTCGACTAATTACTTTTTAAGGCTGAGATGAAGAAAAATAAAGAAATATCTATTTGTATAATAGCTTCCAAGCATATATTTTTAATTAATTATCATGATCACATTTATTTTGAGAATTACCTTTCGTTAATACGCGATTAACACGATCGAAATTTTTAATGCGACCAATTATCGTGTACACGTTTTGCGGGAAGAGAAGGGTGGCATTTCGTTGTAATCAACGGTAAATTAGGTTAATTATTGCTCATAAAATTACAGGCTGACCGATTGGACGCGTTCCAAAATAGCTGGCGTGCAAGTTGAATCCGCTGGACGATCGGCGATCGTTTCGATGCCGAGGCACGCCAACTTTTGTAACGCGCACATTAATTACGACAATTATTCGGAGATTCAAGCGTATTAACACGTTAATGATCACGTTATATACGAAGATACTGACGTTTAACAACAAACAGGTGCTCGATAATCGGGCAACCGCTCTAATTAACATACACCGTCGTCTGGACGTGATTCGCATTTGAATAAATTACATCATTAAATTACTTATTTATAAACAGCAGTTTTATAGAGAAGTGAATAAATTTGTTCGTCGCTGGCCGATTTATTATATTTCTAACAGTTATTAGCTGTATTATATTAAAATATTCTCATGTTTATATCACGCTGCGATGAAAGGTAATTTTATAAAAAATGATATTCGATAGATAAGAAACGGGATTAAACAAATTCTCTGAATATTTTCTCAACAGTATTGCTTCTTTAACCTAAATGCTATTCTATAAAGTTTTTGAGAAATCCAAGTACCAAAATACTATGATAGAGATAAACTATTTTCATTTTCCAACTATAATACATAGAAACTTTTTATATTTTTTCTCCGCGTAGTAGAATTCTGCTTCTTTAAAATATCTATTATTTTAATGTATTTTTTGCACCTTCACAAATCAATATGTAAATTATTCCACTCTAGCGTTTCAATTTATGCAACTTTTACTTCACTGCGTACTTGTTAACATTAAAATTCAATCGACTAAAATTCAATTTACATTAAAGTTCCTTTTAACGTTAAAATTCTCTTAAAGAATTCATGAGCGTTCAAGAGGTGTTTATACGAGAATTTATGCTATAATTCTCAACGTCAATAGTCGATTCTTTTCCTTCCTTATTCTTCGGGTACAGAAAGAAGCGAATTAAGAAGCGATACGTTCGATCTATGATCAATAATTATTATAATATATATAATATGTTTTGCTGCCGTGGGTTTGGCTCCTAATCCTAACCGACAAATCAACGCCGCTTTAAAGGCCGCTAATAGCCGGCCGTGGATTTGTAAATTCACGCGATGGATTTTGGTTTGCCACATTGTGAATTTCGTATTGTACAAAACAACGTGACCGGCCACGAAATCTCGCGATTTGTTACTTGCCGATATCGGTCATTTCAAAGCATTGCGTTATCACGCAACATGACCAGAGAAGCTAAGCAGGTCTTGCTCGAATCGATTAGGTCTTGTAACTGGTTTAAATCGAAAATCTTGGTAGATCATAGAGGTAGATCGTTGAAATGGTGGGATTAGATGGATAATTTCAAATAGATAACAGTTTGATTGGAAAAATAATTAATTTGGAAAAATATTTCTCCGTAGTATCTCAATTTTAGAATTTTCTCGATAAATACGTAAGTAGAATCTTGTTCATGGGGAAATATGAAATATTTTACGTGTCTAGAAATGTAATCTTTTTCGAAATCTTATTCACGAGGAAATATGTTTCACGTATCGCCCATGTTATATGTTTTATTATCGACGTAATCAAGGTAATATACTACCTAATTAATATAACCGATATATTGTAATATATTATACGTGTTATATTATTGTATTTTCTACCTTCTATTTTACAACACAACGTTGACGTTATTTCCATTCTGATAAGCATAAAATTTTAACGAGACTGACATCTAAGATTTATTCTTCTAAATAGAATTTCAATTTGATCTTTTGTACTTTTTCAACATAAAAATTTATTTGTAGCCATTCTGGATATGAAACTTTGGAAAATAAATTCACATTGTTATTACGTGTTAGCATATTTACATAATAGGAATTTTCTGAAGTTATTTTTAGTGCGCTCACTTGCTTCCTTCGTAAACTTTCTTTTTTCCCGAAGTCGATCTTCCTGGACTATCACGCAATCATCCTTTGCTCCTCTCACTTTCACTCGTTTTTCCGTTACGTCACTGTACGATGGTATTTTTTCCCTCGCCTAACGCGTATTGAATATTTTCACCGATCGAAGTTTCGGTTCTATTATGCGCCACTGGAAAAGATCACAAAGTGGCGAGGAACGCAAAGCTTGTTTCATATCACGTACTTGGCTTTGTATCGAACAGGCGAATCGTGTATTGGACACGTGAAACGTGGACAGAACCACGATTTCTCCAAAAATGATCGTACGAGGTATTCAAGGTCTGAATTCATTTTCTGGGGCGCCTTAAAAACGTGCCCACCTATTTCTCTGTTTCTTTGACGCACACACGTGTTTTATAGAGTGGAATTTCATTGGATATCGTACCAACGAAGCACTAAAATAATTTCTGAAAATAATTTTCTTATAGGAAATTTAATTAAAAATCAGATATTTAAGAAATGACGCATGAAGCTATCGAATTTGAGACTTGAAATTTTTTAATGTGAATCTCTAGAAAATTAGACGCACACTTATACGATCTTCACATTCCTAGATCTGATAAATAGCAAAAATATTTACTCGTATAATATACACAATTTAATCAAATACTTATAAATAGATTTACCATGGACTTTTCGTATCTTTGCGAAGACAATGCATGTGAAATTGTCCCGTAACGCTATTTCTAAAACCAATCAATCTCCCAAATGAAATCTCGAGAACAACTAAATATTCATTTTCCCGTCCGACCCCTTTTCATCGTGAAACAAGAGGCTATGGCTGCAAATAGAATTTCACGCGTGTATTGGTGGTAAATTTCCCAGCATGCGATCAGTTGCTGACATCTGAATTTTCACAATTTTTCATCGAAATTATCAGACTCGTTCTCTATTCTTCGCTAATCGCAGGAGTTTTGTAAATCGACAAATTCTTCGCTAAAGCTATCTGCTACTTCAGCTCTCGAGCTATTTAAAATTTGAGTTTACCTCAGTAATATTATAACGCCTGTTATCATCCCCTGAATATAATATTTACTCTGGATATTCTATACATTTTCCCATATTGTACACATTTCGAATATTTCGCTACATTTATGTAAATATCCCGTAAATACGTAAACATACGTATCTATTTATCATATGATAACACTGGCGCGCAAGATACGACAAAAATCCTTAACCAAAATAATCAAAATACCTTATATAATCAACAGTGAGCGTGTTAATACTAGCCAAACATCAAGCAACCATTCGTCGCCCAAGAATTCCTAGAAAATCGTTTTAGAATGCAACCGCTAACGACCCTCGACCTTTGACCTCGCTTAAAAAAACTGTCTCGCTGATAACCTTCCTTTACCAACTTCATCTTTGCTACATATTTTTATGGGAACTCTACGCAAGTAGACTAGTCCCCGGAGGGAGGTTTTCGCGCGATTCCAGGGGGAAAAAACGAAAGAAGAATGGAACGGAGAATAAGAGATGGCTGGTGTCTATTAAGAGATCCGTTGAATATTAATGCCACGAGACGTATTCCAGGACGTCATGGACCGGTGCGCGACGATTAACGAAGCGATTATTAAAATATGCAGAACGCTCGTCCTAATTAGTCCGTCGGCGAAACCGAGAAGGGCTTTTGCTCGTCCACTATCGTAGCTGTGTGCCTTTTCTTCGTGGCAAGAACCAAAGAACGCCACACTCGTCTAAGTTTTCAAGGGGTTGACTTTCTTATCGTCGGCCGATTTTCTTCCATTATCTCGCCCGATTACTCGAACCGGCTGCCTCGTTAGTCTTGTGCTCGTGTGTTTAGATCGAGTTAACGAATGCTATTTTTTATAACGAAGATTACGTTCATTTGCGTAAAGATAATTTGATTCGTTTTAGTTTTATCGATTATTAAACTGCGAATCTTTATGCATTTATGAGAAATTAAAAGGTGCAGAAATACACAGAACGCATATAATATACATATATAGTATACCTAAATATCTACATAATATAACATTCAGTAAGTGAGACAAAATTCATTTGTTTATTCGTGTTCGTAAAATTTACAATCGCATAAACATCTGCAGTCTACTGACTGTATGTTATTTTCAACAACTAGCAAAAATTTGGTAACCAGAAGTAAGTTTTCCATTGAACATTAGAAAGAATATGAGTGTAATGTTGGTGTATTAGGTTGTCCGAAAAGTTTCTTTCGTTTCATGAGGTGATAATAGACGGACAACAATTTCTGTTTTATATTATTTTATTGAATTAGGTATGATCCATTCCGTTGTGTTTCTATCATTATGTTCGTGCACAATTCAATATGTTAATATAAAATAAAAAACATTGTGCGTCTGTTATTTCTTTATAAAACGAAAGAAACTTTTCGGACAACCTAATATATCAAAATGTGTCGCGTACTATTTCCTTTTCCTCTTTTTAACAGATTTCCCATCATCGTCTTCCTCTTCCTCTTTCCTTCTTTTTTCTTCTTACTTTGTTAAATCATGCGGAATGATGCGTTTTTTATTTTTTTACAAAAAGTAGTTGAGAAATTGCACGTCGCCAGTTTTATTCGGTCTTTCAAACTGAATCAAATTTCCAATAAGTAACAGCATTCTTGGAACATTCTCAGAACGTTCGGACGTTCGATTTTTGATTGGACGAACGATCACCAAACGGCGAAAGTATATCCGTTTACGCTTTTGTTTCTAAATCTTATTAAAGTAGACGGGGAGCGACGCCTCGAGACGCCGACGAGGATGAGAATTTCGGAATTTCCAAGTAGTTCCTGTTGGATGGATTAATCGCAGCGGTTGCCTGGGTAAAGGATAATTGAAAGGTTAATGAGTGACTCGATCGTGTACAACCGGCGGCGGAACTGAGCCGAGATCTTGTTAAAATGCATGGCCCCCTTCTCGTTGAGAAATTGTCTTACGGAACCGAGAGATCTGCCCCCCCCCTCCTCCCTCTCTTTGGGAATTTGGAAACGTCCGCTCGCCACAGTGAATTCATTAGGTCGATAGATACCGTCGTGGCCGTGTTACGGAAATTGGATGTTTCGTTTATGACGCTGTGGCACGACACGCGCTTTTTTGTGATTTTGCGTGCTTGGTGATCGTTTCCAGGAGGTTTGTGAAATATTTGAACGTTTTGGGAGTTTATTGGGTTTGCTAATGAACTGTTAGATTGAGTGGCGCGTTTGTTAACTTGACAGCAGTGTTTTGTCGCTGTTCTTCCGTGGAAGGAAAAGAGATCAGTCACATAGCAATGTATTTTTTTTCTGTTTTGCAATAATGTTTATCGTATTTTTTGCACTTAATGACTTGCTGGTCTCAGATATGTCCAAATGTGAATTTTCATGTGACGTTTTTAAAAGTTGTGTCTAGTAGGAATCAAAATTTTTATGTTTGTGATAGTATTGATAACAGTATTATACATTGTATTATGTATTGTATATTATTATATTAGTATAGTATTATACTCTATATTGTTAGTTAACCATATCGTTAGTTAATTTGCAGAGAAATGGTTAGCCATCCCAAAGAATATTACGTAGTGCAAATAGCGTTAGAAAATTTGAAAATTTAATAAAATTACATTCTTAAATGGTTAACAGTCCCTTCTATAATTATACGAGAATTTATTTCCACTCGTTATATCATATGACGGTTTCACCCTCTTTTATTTATTTTTTCTTTTTCTTATTTACAAAACTGGATGGGCTTTTATTTAAAAGCTTCTTGTAATAATTTTTCCATGTGACCTCGTTCGAGGCGCATAAAGAACAAGATGAAAACGAAATGAAACTACAACGTCTCCATGTTATTTACATAACATTAAACGTTAATAAAACGACACCAGGTGGTGTAATGAATCGAAGAGAAATTTACCTCGATCGATTACACCCGCCACCGAAAAATTGTCGACGAAATTACGTAAGACGAAGAACGTAACTTCTCTCTCTTTCTCTCTCTCCCTGCACGTCTACATAAATTCTTGCCGGTAGAATTACCTTTCTTTATTTTTCGTAACGAACAAATCTTTCTTGCCGTATAATTATTTTCCCTTATTACCGTAACAGCGCAATTTAAAACTCTAAAGAAGACATCTTATAGAAAGTACATTCGGCGTTTTTATCTTATCCCAACTGCCTGGTCTAATTAACTTCGTTTCTTCGTGTTAATTAAGAAGTTCACCTCCTTTGTTAACGGAACCGCCCTTAAAACCAGTTTCCTTAAAAAGAAACATCGGACTGATATAAATAATTTCTTTGTATCGCTGGAAAATTTTAAGATACTAAACGAATTAAAAAACGACGAGAAATATCGTTCCCTAGAAAAAATATATCATTATCAAAATTTGCAACAGTTTGGATTAAGTCGTATAAATTTTAGACCAGTTCGTTCTAGTTTATATTCTCCGGTTCACGTGATAAATACTATCATTTACATTTGTGCCACAAAGTGTAGAATATAAATTAAGATTAAACTCTATAAATTTTTATATCTTCGTATTTCACATTTCTTTATGCATCCAGAATTATTCAAATTCCTTGCCCGCAATTAAAAGTGTATACCTTCTAAGCTTTAAACTCGATTTTCTTGAAAACGAATTATGCTTTTTTTCAGTTTATTTTATACACCATATGTATAATCGTACCGCGCGTCCTGTTACACTCTGCATTATCCACGACGAACTAGTTACTAATACAACTAAATTAATAACAACTAAAATTAATGTCTGCAAGAGAGTCTCGTTACATCAGAAATACAAAAAAACTTCGTCGGTTAACAAGTAATTATTTCCCGTGTCATTTTACCTGAATCGTCAACTAATCCGTCACTTTATTTGTCACTTTTTTACGCCACGAATAATGTGAGTAACTTAACACGAGACTAACCTGAGCTTTCTTAACTACCTATGGCGCAACGCTACCACACGAAAATAAAACACAACTCGTTATCCTGAGTTTACATAAAATTCTTTCAATAACCAGCAAAGGTAGGAAAAAGAATCTGGAGAAATATCTCATTAAAGAAAAGCTAACAAAATTTTATGATACTATTTTCTCCGATTATTTTTCCAACACTGTACTCGATTGAGTCGCGAAGGTTCATGGCGATATTATTTATGCGGCGTGCCGAGCACTCGGAATCACGTTCATTTTACAGTCTATATTATCCGAAAGTTCTCGTTAAGTTCCTTATTTCCATAGGCGTGTTTTATCGCTGGGAACATTAAAACTTTCGCCCTCGGCGAGAATTATGCCGCGATATAATGGTTCGTTAAAGCACGGCCAAAAGAGGTGGGCGATCGTGCCTTTAATAATGGAATTTTCACTCGTCGGCTTTTCCTTGAACCGTTACGCGTCTCGAGCCACCAGAGCATCGACTCTTCCGCGTTACGTAACAAGTTGGTCTGACCCCCCGTGAACGCTTGTAATTCCGTTTTCTCGCAACCAGCATTCAACAGAGAAATCTATTACGTGAATTAAGAGGAACGTCGGAAAGAAACCTTCAGTTAGCGAAGGTAAACAGTGGCAAACACGATTATTAACGATACCGTTGCGGTGGAGAGATATCTGTTTATTTCTGCCTTTCCACGTGGATTATTTCGATCGAAAAAGAGCAACGTTAGGTGTCGGATTTTATGCACTTGATCTCTTCAACCGATACGTTTGATATCCAATTAGAAGCAACAAATAATACTTTTGAATCGTTATCGAATGTACAATGTAAAAAATGGAGTAAAATAATAGGCGCACAATGGTTTTTGTTTTATATTAATTTACTGAATTATGCATGGACATAATAATAGAAATATAACGAAATGGATCATTCCTAATTCAATAAAATAATATAAAACAGCAATTGTTGTTCATCTATTATCATCTTATGAAACGAAAGAATCTTTTCGGACAACCTAATAGATTAACTGTCGAAAGTGTTATTTCTGAATAAAGTTAACATAAATTGTATCCAAAAGCGTTTATATTTTCCTGGTAATTGTAAAAAGAGAAAAGAATAAAATCTGTTATTTTAACAAATTCGATGTTAAATACGCTGTTAAATTCGATGTTTAATACTTTAAATACTTACTTCAGGAACTTTATCTCTTATTCATTGTACAAACTGCAACTTAGCACGAAATAATAAAGACAACTGCATGAAAACCTTGAATAAGGGTCTGAAGCACGCTTAGTACATTCAGAGAAAGCGCTCTTAAACTACACTGTTCCATAAGTTTCAAGTATTTTACGTATTTCTTGTATTCGGCACTACGTCGCCTTTTTACGAAATATCTGCAAACCGTTTGTAAGTAACGAAACCAATTGACACAGACTGTGAAATCATACTTCCCTGTTAATTTAACTTCAACCAAATAGTGTGTTAACTTCAATCTTTGCGTGCAATTAATTTGCCAGGGATTTTACCGGATCCACGCTTACATTTCCATTGTTTCCACAGACGACTGCCCAAACTGCGTGGACGAGCACAGCAGCAACCTGGCCGCATCAAGATGGACGATGCCGCTGTTGAAGCTCGGCGAGAAAAGATACTACCTGGGGATCTTCTTCAAGGTATCACGGCTGCCAGTCACTTTGATTTATCTAGTTGCTCTGGCGGGCGCGGCCTACCGGACATTATCGAATTATTTCTGTGCCCGTAACTTTCCCGCTTGCCGTCTCACTGGCGCTTTACGGTGCATCGAACGCCAGACCGGGCTTGTTATCGATCTGCTCACCTGAACGCGACCATCCCCTATATCTATGCTTTGTATCACGCGGCAAAGAACGCGGAAAATTGATCTTGTTGATCACTGTCCTCGTGGACTCGTAACGATTCCTCTGTCAAACAGATTGCGTTGACGGAAGAGAGCTCTCTGTCGGGTTGGTCGAAGACAACGGTTTGATAGACACACGTTCGTCAAATGAGGGAGAAAAAGGTGTTCTTTAAGAGGAACAGGTGGACGTTTATATTTCTAGAATGCGGAAGTATTCTATCGTTGCTTGTTAGTTGAGAATCTTCGATTATTTTTGGGCAACCGACGTTTTACGGAAGCGTGATTTGCAAATATAGTGCACTTCCTCCTATTTGAGCTTTTAATCTCAAGCTTTTTCCTCTTATTTGAGCGAATACACCTAACTTCTTTGAGAGAAAATTCAGCGATACGTTTCACGCGACGTTAAGCTTATTGGTGGTCCAGAATATTTGTCGTAAAAGGAACTTCAATGTAACAGAAAGGTGATATCGTGATGTAATTGAAAGAGAAACAGAGGAGGATAGAAAAGGATACTTTAAATAGTATGAGTCTATATATAAATACATTACGTATATGTTCAAGGTAGGAAAGGTTTTCTCAGTGTAGGTGGTATCTTTGTAGAAAAGGATAGAAAAGAATGAATATTGAATTAAATAGTGTTAAATTATTTTATATTTAACCTTTATTTTATACAATGCATATTCACGCATACATACGAACATATTTCTTTTGTAGCTACTTATAATATGTATGTATATATATTTGTATGTATCATGTTTGGCTTAATCGGCTGTTCGTTTAATCAGGTAGTGATTTAATTCCGCAAATACCATTTAGGAGAAAGTCTACCGTATGCGCGAGAGATTGGAATGGAATCTTGATAACGTCAAGTTCTCGAAAAATGTCCTAACAGCAGGACAAATACCGATTCTTAAGTACACAGGAATATTTTTTAACTTGAAGTTAAAATATTTAAACCATATTGTAATTATACTACAAGCAATTTTACACTTCCATTCGCTATACCCACGCATATTTTCGCATTGAGGCCACTTTATGTCAGTATCAGACACGCGATCTCGCTTTAACTCGATTCCACTGCACATTCAAATCTCCAACGACCCATTCCCCACCGCTTGACACACAATTTCACCTCCATTCCATCTCCTTAAAACAGGAACAGCGTCGTCTCGTCGACGACCGATGCCTAGAAGTGCCATTAACCCATTTATTACGTATTCGTGTCTAGTTTAAACCCGTCACCCACTTTATCACGCTTTTCCCTCTAACCTAGACCCCTTCTGGGACTCCCAGTTGGCGACCGCGAATTCCCTGGAAAGTAAAATCGTCGAAGTATCGCTTAAGAACTGGGAGAATTATGGGCGAATATATCTGCTAGAAAAAATTATCGCTATAACTTAAAAGCGAATTTATTCACTCAGAATGATACGTTTGCTGTGCTAAAATATTATTCAGTGATATGAAATTTAATATTTTAGAGTTGATTAAATAACAAATACTAGAGAAAATACAATACCGTGCGCTGATACTTATTGCGGCTACTCTACATGCGCTCGTTAATTGTCATTTCGATTTTAAATAACGTGAATTAAAATTTCATATTATTATTATTGTTCTTTGACATTAAAGGTAATACAGTTTCTTTTTTCGGACATTATATATATATTCCTTGCAGCAAATTTTCTATTTTTTCGTAAAAGTGCCACAAAACATATCGCTCTTCGAATTCTTATCCTTCGGAGAATCCTACGTAAAAATTTATGCAGTAGTTTTAAATATTAAAGTATCAACTGTACTTATACATATACCTGTCGGATATTTGGAGTATTTTGGTCGGTTACTTAAGGATGAACCGTTCTATTACTTAACTTGTTTAAAAATAATCTCCAAGGAATAGTTTGCTATTATTTTAAACGAGATAGAAATCAAGAGTTTATCAATAATTATATTCGTCTAGCGAGGTCGATAATTTTCGTCGATTAACATGTCAAAATAATCTGATTGATCCTTTTAAAAGCAAATTACAAATTAACGGCATCTTTTTATGGATTTAAAAATACAAAGCTATTTAGAATAGACTTAATGCACAAAAATGCAGAAAATATGCAAACCAAAGTAGTCATCACAATATTTTTATATTAAACTACATCTTTTTATGGGTTTAAAAATACAAAACTATATAGAATAGACGTAATACACAAAAATGCAGAAAATATGCAAACCAAAGTAGTCATCACAATATTTTTATATTAAACTACATCTTTTTATGGGTTTAAAAATACAAAACTATCTAGAATAGACGTAATACACAAAAATACAGAAAATATGCAAACCAAAGTAGTCATCACAATATTTTTATATTAAACTACATCTTTTTATGGGTTTAAAAATACAAAACTATCTAGAATAGACGTAATACACAAAAATACAGAAAATATGCAAACCAAAGTAGTCATCAGAATATTTAGTAGGCGAAATGAATCTTTATTTGAATCCCATTTAATTGGTTATTTCTATAAAAACACGTATTTCCAAAAACATCCACGATCTTTAAATAATTCCCTATTATACAGAGTGCTGAGTTGAGGCCACTCAATCGGCATTTTCAAATCGTTAACCAGCCGAAAATGGAGATTCACGCAACCAGATGAATCGACCGATCGAACAACTCTCTCTATTACTTTTCTCTCTCTCTTTCACTCTCTCTTTCTCTTTCTCTCTCTTTGACCGTTGTTGCTCCACAAGTCGAGTCACCTACTTTCCTTGGCTCGCGTGCAAACGGAACCGCATTATTAAGACAGATTTTGTAATGGCGACTGCGTGTCCGGTCCGCGGCCTTGCAACGATCTCTCTGAAACGGTGGGTGGAAGTGACGTAAAGCGTTTCTTCGGCGATAAATGACGGCGTTTCGCAACGACGTAAAGGAGCGCTGCTCGATCCTCCCTGTAATCGGATTAACCGGGACGAACGTCCTTCTGCACCCGTTCACCTTTTGTTTCGCCAGCAAACAATGAGGGCTGTGATGGTGTCTGTTCGTTTGTTGCTCGAGTAAATCTTTGGTTACACCATTAGTCGAAATATGGTCTTGGCTATTATTTTATCGTTTTACCCGTCACCGCGGAGTGTTTGCTTTTTAGTGGTTATCGGAATTCGCTTCGGGATTCGTTTGACCTGTCGCGAGGCTCGCAGTATGATTTTATAGCTATGACTGAATTTTTTGAGCAATTGATCTATTTCATTTCTGAAATAACAGAGTAAAATTACATTATAGAGTCGAACCACAAGTATTTTTACAAATTGTACACATCTTACGAAACTGTAAGAATCTTACAAATGTTGGAAAGAATTTCGAGGATTGTGAAAATAAAATAAAATGGAATGAATTACGAGAATGTAAAATTACAGTCTACAAATTATAAGAATGTACTTAAAACACACTTCTGGAATATACGTACAGTGCACTTAACGTTCAGTATGGAAGGACAAGTTCCAGATATTTTCATTTCACTTTGGAAATAATTTTATGTTAAACTTATTTCCACTCGCGTTAAAAATTCCAAACGCAATTGCAAATTGCAAAAATTCATGAACGCGATGTTTCTCTTATTTCCTTCAAAATTAGAAATTTGACAAGGTTCAAGTACCTCTTTCTGCAATTAATTAATAATAAATCCTCATCAAGCCGATACACCATTATATTTATTTACTTATATTATAGTTTCTTATAGATAATTATTACTATTTTATTACGTACGCTTCTACCAATTTCTATTTTATTATTTTCATCATACTACTTTGATTATAAGTAGGTACCGCGTGTAGTTATTTACGACGAAATAAATTATAACTTTCACCCTAGTCGTCTTCGATCATCAAATCAACGACGAACGAACTGATGTTTAATACGTGAAATTCTTCCAAAGCGTGGAACACAAAGTAGTCATTTCGCCGGACGTGAATAGGACACGCGTAATATTAGAGATATTTCAATGGAAACGAAATATGCAAATGTCGCGGATCCGTGTTTCTTTGCGCTTCCCCTATCGGACGTAAAATACGAGAATGCTTGTTGCGCGGTCATTTGCCAGGCGTAATGGAGCCGGCTGGCGAAATTTATGCGGCTTTACACTCGCGTTTTTTGAGCTCGTACTTTCGTGCTGAAGCGTGCCGCTCCGGTGGTTCTCCTCTCAGTGGTACACCGAAACACGTACAGGAAGGCGCACCAGTGACGAATTACGACGAAAATCCGGCAAGACAATTTTTCAACAAATTTCGGCATAATATAAAGTGGTTTTGAATTGAAATTCGATGGAACGTTTGAAGGAAAAATATATGTTTCGTCGACGCTTTCGCGTGAAATGAAATTCCAATTTTGGAATGGAATTAAATATAATTAAAATTTTATTGACATATATATCGTTATATTTAATTGTTATATTATTTTTTTCATTCCTTTTTTTTTTTTGTCAGATGCAATAATGTTCTTTCAGATATGAAGAAGTGGTATTTTTCATTTTTGAATATTTCAAGTTTTAAAAAGTTAATTAGAAAGATTCGATCGAATTGAAATACCCTTCTGAATATAAAACGTATACTACGCAAATAATTTGAAAGATCGTAAAAATGCTGCTAGAGATCAATTTAAAATCTTAATTATCATTTCACGGTATTGTTAAATATTTCGTAATGATCGTCTGATCGTATTGTTTCCTCCTTTACATTTTATGTGTCTAAGAAGATATTATCTTTTACGTACGCATTTAAAAAGTTCATTATAAAATAAACACGAAACGAGCTTCGACAAATGTAGAAATAGCTTCGCAATTGTAGCAGGTGGAACGAGAACGAGGAGAAACGAGTCGCGAGGAGCACGATCGAGAGCATTTAAATAGACTTAATGCGCGTTCGTTCTTTTAACCACAGTGGACAAAGTAAAAGGCCAATTAAAGGAGAAAACACGCTGCCTCTGTATACGCGATCGCGAATAATTCTTTTCACGTTCATCGATTGCCATGGGCAATTTGCTGCACGGAACGAGTGTCTGCGTTGTCTTCTCCAACCATAAAGTAGCGGTATTTTCACCGATATCCGTACGAAACGGTAATTTTGAATAAATTCGATTGCGTGTTAAAGTATGAACGATTAGGGAGACACTTGTCATTCTTCGAAATCTTCATTGCCATTTTTTCTAATTAATTCTATGGAATTAGGTAACTACGAATTGAAGATAATACGATACGAATGACACCACGACTTGAAGATAAAGCGTTTACTCGAACGTCGATTGTCGATTAATTTAAGCTAATTAAAGAAATACTGGCTTCTTTAAGTAAATAAATATTTTATTTATTACATTACTATTACGTAGTATTGAAATGGTAATTTATTAAAAATGACGCTTATGATTATAATATTCTTATTTCTCAGAAAAATATGTGAGAGATTTATTTGTTTCGTTTCGAAAGCAAAGAATACTGCAGGCTTTCAAGTGGATATATTTATTACAAAAAATAATTATAAAATTGTGATTTCAATGAAATAAATTATAATCGAACTGTAATATCGGATTAGATAGATTATGAAAGGAAAAGAAATATTTATAAATAAATTCGCGTATCTTTCTCACGATAATATCGTCGTACATGTATATTCCAAAGATTGGAGAATATGTATTGTAATAAAAGGTCAGCTTGAAAGAAAAATACCACTAAATCTGTTTCAAACGATCATCGTACTTTTCCAAATCGCGAAAAGGTATCGCGACGAAGAAGAAAGCGTAAACTTAATTAATTACGAATCTAAGGAAGACTCGAGAATCGAAATACACGGCTAAATCCAAATTCTTCAAAATTTTCATTCGCGTCACTATGATTTTCAACCCGTCAAATGACAGATAATTTCATATATTTCATTTTCAATCATAAAATCTTCTCAAATTTCCACGTGCGACGAAACTCGATGAAACTAAAGTCGAAGAATACGCCATTGATCGTTCCTTCGATAACGAAACCAAGTAAAAATGTAACTCACACAGGAGAAGATGAAAATAAGCAACAAAGCCGCATAAGCATAACCGAAAGTATTCGATTTCGTAAACTGTAAAATAGAAACGGGATAGTTTCATCCCGCTAAGATATGAAGGAAGAGGAGGAAGAGATTTCGAACGACTCGACGTCGAAGCAATCGCAAAGGCGCTCCTATTTATCGCTCTTTATTTGCATTCCGGCCGGGTTACACGCGATTTTTCGCGTTTCTCCATTCCCCTCTTTTCCTGTTTCCCTTCGTGTACGGAGGTGAAACGTGTTCTCCGATCCGGCAACCTCGACAAAACATTCCTCCGCATCGACACGAAAATCGCATTCGGCCAGGCCGTGGCGTCGCTCGCGAATTTATGACACGACGTGTCTTTGGCATGCTTGTCGCCGAAAAATATCGACGTATACTGCGCTAACAGGGCGAAGGATACTCCCAGAATCGAAAAAATCATACTTCACGTGGAACGTTTCGACATTGTGGATGTTAACGAATGTAAAGAAAGGTTCGACGAAATTATTTTATTTCCGATCTGAAAAGCGAGTCTTGTTTCGTTGAACGTTTACAGTCACACGAAACGTCGTAATAAATTGCTAGCGAGTCAGTTGAGAGTTATCAGTTGAGTTTCATCATCGTTCGAAGGGATTGATATGTTTAGAAAAATGTAGCGACTGCAATGTTTGATCGAAAATTACTTGCACCCTCTGTACCAATTGACCTACGACAGTTTCGTTCTGTCATCATTGTAATCCTAGCATTTTTCGAATGAAATTATACATCGTACCAAAAGTGAACGATCGTGTCCAAACACTTTTGAGCAGTAGCGTAATAATCGGTAAAATAGTGGATTTAATGTCGAAAATATTTTAAGGCCTGTTACTACCTTAATTAGATTCTGCCATTGTCCCACAATATGATATGATCATTTCAAGTTTAAAAAAATTTCAATTAATCTAATTATATGAACGCGATGCATTAATTCCGTCATGATACGATACAGCATATAACTGTCTCTGCTGCTTAAATGTACAAAGACTACCATTATATCACAGTCCATAATTTAACGAACAATTATTGTTAATGTCCAAACCAGTGTCTCTTTTAATTATCTCGGATCCTGTTCCACAATAACAATGTTTAATTACCATTCGAATCGGTGCATACGCGTATTATTCACCTAGAAGCCGACACTCGTCATTCACCTAATATTTTATCACACGCGATCGCACGATATATTTCATTTCTCACTCTATTTTCTCGAGCAACGTCGATCTTCTTTCTTTCGATTAGACTAGTTTCTTCGAAGGATAAAATAAATTTTTAAATATTCCACCGTTTAGTCGTTCACTTCAACGACAGAGCAGTGGGAAGGCGAAAAATAAATTGGAAGAAACAAAAGAAGAAAAACAATAATGAATTTGAGGCTGGCGTTTAATTCTGCTTCAGCTAGATCTCATCCTATCCGTTTGTATCGTAGGTTTCATTTTTTAATTTCGTTACAGGCCAACTGGTACAGGGCGTCCCAGTATTGTCGATATCACGGAATGCATCTGGCGAGTATAGCGTCGCAGGAGGAAAACGACAGGCTGGAGAAACATATTAAGGACTTCGGTCTTGGGCACGAGCATTTTTGGACCTCTGGTACCGATCAGGCCGAGGAAGGCACTTTCTTCTGGATGGCAAACGGCAGGCCAATCACGTTCGAAAATTGGAACGTCGGCGAGCCGAATAATTTCAGGTATGAGCCTGCGATACCCAAACTAGTAAGGACACAAGAATGTTCGTATAATAGAACAAACATTTTTCGGATATTAAATTCCATTCGTTTAAACGAGGATTAAAGAAATTACAATTCTTTTCTTAATATCTAAGGAAAAGAATATGTATATATTAGATTGTTCGAAAAGTTTGTTTCGTTTTATAAAGAAATAATAGACGCACAATGTTTTTTGGTTTTATATTACTTTATTGAATTATGCACGAACATAATAACAGAAATAGACCGAAGTGGATCGTAGCTAATTCAATAAAATAATATAAAATAGAAATTATTGTTCGTCTATTATCACCTTATGAAACGAAAGAAACTTTTCGGACAACCAAATATTTCCGAAGCAAGAAAGGGCCATCTTCGTGATCCTTAATTGCTGTTCATGCTCTAATAATGTAATGTAATAGATGGAATAATAGTATTTCTAACAGAGGAAAATACTAACAGCCGTACTGTTCGGATAATGGAATATTCGGCTCATATTAGAATGTTCAGATATTAGCATACTCGAGCGATGGCGGATAGAGAGGAGTTTCTATCGCATCGACTTCGTCTCTCCGAGGGAGACACAACAAGGAGCATTGCTCGGCTTTTCGTTGTTCTGAAAGCTAATTGAAACCGTTTGATAATATCTCCTTCACTATCTGCCTAATAACAGACAAAGCAGAAAAAAGACAGCATAAATTCGATGCATTTCGTTGCAGATACGAGAACGGCGAAGAGGAGCACTGCCTGGAGCTGTGGAACAGGGATGGTAAAGGGCTGAAGTGGAACGACAGCCCGTGCAGTTTCGAGACGTTCTTCGTGTGCGAGGTGCAGTGATCGATCGATCGGCCAACAGGATTGACGAAAAACAGGATCTGAAAGTCATCGATACACGGAATTCGATTCACGATACATCGACTTACCTATCGAGTCATCCTGCTAGCTATTGCCTCGTCGACTTTGTTTTTCCTCCGGGACCTCGAAACAAAATAGAAAAAGTGACTTTCTCTGTGTGTGCGCGTGCGTATGTGTGTGTGTGTGTATGCGTGTAAGTGCGTGTATTACACGTAGACGAGCGTTTTAAACGCGTCTTGCGGATCGATGGATCGCGCGGGCAAATGGATGCTGAACGTAAAGAAACAGATGGCGAACACGATGATTAGGATACAGAGATGTTTCTGTGAAGGAAATTTTTGTGAAATCGCCTGAAACCTATGCTTGGATTTTTATCTGAAAATCGCGGTTTCGTTACAGCAAATACGCCTTATTTCTGCTACTGTGAAGACCACTAGTTCTACTTGTTCGTAGAATGTTTTTATAGTAAGTAGAAACGATGAGAATTTTCTTTACTGGTGGATAAGAACTGACGAAAGAATGGTATAAATGATTATTTTAGTGGCTTATTAACGTTCACCTTGTATGATACTATTTGCTTATTAAATTTAGCAATTACGAAGTAAGGACTCGTAAGTTTTAACGTGGATGTTAGCGATAATAGTCGTTTGTCGTTAACGCAAAGAAGCCTGTGTTTGGATAACGGATTCTTTTTTTGGAAGATGGATAAGCTGCAGCTTGTGTGCTACTTTTTCCTCGATGATAGAAACGTAGAATTATAGTTGCGTCGTTGACGAAAGTTCCAACAAAAGTGCGACCGTTGTTGGTAACCAGGCGGAAAGTCAGGGAATTTTCAAATTTTGCCAATCGATGGAATCACGGTTGTTCGATACGAAAAGCATTTCCAATTCCATAGATTTGCAAAATTTCTGGTTTCTAATCGTAAGATATTTCCTCTTTTTCTTCCGGTTTCATTACCAAAAGCTCGTTGCTAACGTTAAAAATGCCGAGAGGAGGAATCAAAAGACTTTAAAGCGGGCGTGTCGATTAACGACGATTTCACAGAATAATGTAAGCTTCTATTTCCTAATCGATATCTGAATTAAATAACGAAAGAAATAAAGAAATAAATTCTACATCGATGGTCGAAAATTATTAGCGATCAATTTAATGTAAGCGACGAGCAGAATTCGCACAATCGGAATTCTGCGCGAACTTTCATGATTTTATTTTTCACGAGTTCATTGGGCGTTGAAGTGGAAACCCCCGACGTCGGAAACGGCGTTGTACATGACATCATTTAACGCTATGCAATAAAATCCAAGTTACATTATTAATACTCCGTGATATTTTTTCCCTCGTCGTTCTCCAAATGCCAAAATAAAATCACTTTAATCGCTTTGGCTAAAATAGAAGAGACGTAAATCGTAAAATTCGTCGTCAATCGTCATACGCGTTCATAATTACACACTTGTTAATTCGAATGAAGAAAAAGTTATTCGTTCCGGGACTCGTTCGATGGTATTTCCAAATTCTTTTGTAATTTCATATACTCTTTTCTTTCGCTTCTTTGCTATCTTACAAAATGATAGAATTTTATCAATTGAAAACCTACCTACGGATCGAAGCCAGATATTTTTAACTATTTATAAAACCTTTTACATCACCAACTAAAATAATTCATAGTCTGTAGTTTTAGTTCCCTCTCGGTCCGTACAATAAAACTTGTGCATCCACTTCTACGATTTTTACGATTGTCGTAAAAAAGTCATAAGACAAACATCTGGTTTCCACTAAAAAAAAATTCAAAGAATAAGAAAACATACGAAAGGATAGGCAAGATACGCAGAAAAAAACTCTAAGCTTGACATGACGGGTTTAATAAAATTTGAAATCTCGCTACCATACACAAATGGCTGGACTGTCAAACATCCTGTGTAGCGAACGAACAGGACCGTAGATAAAAACAAGTCGCGGTTTAGTCGGTGGCTGATCGTTCTCCGATTGCACGTTTCAGCGAGTGGAAACAGGATCTCGCGTTTCGTACCGGGATGGATGTCGGTTTGTTGTTCGCGGCTGACGTCGCGTCGCGGCGTCGAAGCGTCCAAACGCGTTCGAATATTGTGAACAAGCACGGGAGCTGAGCTTATTGAAAAGGACAGAAAAACCGATGATAAAACGAGGGAAAAAAAGGCAGAAGAGAAAGGAAAAAAAATGGAAAAGCGAACGAACGAACCGACCAGAAAAAAGCACGCAACTGTAATGAAAGTTGCTCTCCCGGAACGTTGTATTCCCGTAACGAATCTTTCCGGTCGACGTGGTCCATGCTTCGTCGTTTCAACGTTCTTCCATCGTTGCTGCGCCGCCCCTTTCCTTTTTAGCCGACACAACCCATCAACGTGCGAGTCCCCTCTACAGGATTGACAGAACCAATTAGTGGTTCCGTCGATTTTTCACCGTTTCGGGGGGAGGGCAACAATACTCCGGAAAGAGGTAGTGAGCTGGTAAAAAAAGGAAAACAAAAAATAAAAAGGAGAAAACCGGACGGCGCCAAAGCTACTGTAAAAGCATGCGGTTGAAAAAGGGGCAGGAACAGAGGAGACTGGCAAAGGGTAATGAAAATGAAACGATAGTATAGCGAGATTACATCACTTGCGATTTCCATGGATCATAGGAATTCGAGTTGTTCGAAGAGGAAAGAGCGGTATAGGTTTAATTAGTCACGCCGGAGAGTAGCCTATTAGAGGTAATTGATACCGATGGCTTGTAATATTCATTTTGTAAATGAAAGATAAGAATTGGAAGATCGTCGCTGTTAAGAGAAACGTTACAGTCAGATGTAACTTGATTTTATTCCGAAGCATTTATACAGCGACGTTTCCTTAAATCGTGATGAAAATTAGCTAAGTTTTGTACATACTTGATACAAAAGTCGAAACTTTGGTTGCATATCTAACAAGATGTACGTACGTGTTTTAATTGATTTTAATTAACTCGTATCTCTTTGATACTTGTGACACGCGTTTGATAATAATCTGTATTATCATCTGAAAGTTGACGAACTTTAAAACAATGAATCAATCGTGTGTTAAATTAAAATATATGTTACCTTATTTATGTTCCATAAGGTAGATATTTTTCTATCGCGCAGTTAGATCGAAGTTGATGGTAATCTTCAGTTGGTAATGTTCCTTTCTATTGTGCTGCACGTTGGTATTCGCCATTTGCGTTGTCCAAAATATTGGCTAATGATGGTACAAGCACCGACGAGGTGCAAAAGGGACGTGACATCACCGACGAGATATTAGTAAACAATACAAGTAAATCTGCACTGGGCGAAAAACGGAATGCGCTCTAGTGGTCGATATCACGATGGGTACTTTATCGACCAATGTATATTTGATGTTCGAATGACCATCATAGTCGATGTACAGAATAGACGAGACACGCAATGCTTTTCCATGTCCACGTTTTGGGGGTCACCTAACCACCTTGCCATTTTTGTGTTACGTACGACTGTTGGTACATTCGGTACACTCGATTCGGTACATAATACCACAGACGAAATACAGCAAGTCATAGGAAGCTGCACGCATGAACTTTGTTTACGCATTACTTTGAAAATGTATGTACGAATCGAAAAATGTTGACGACTGACCATATGCTATATAAAATGATGCAATACCAAGTGCTACATCTAAAATATCTTTCTTTTTATTAAAGACACGTATAAAAAGAATGTCACAGCTTTATGAGCTACTAATTACTAAATTACCAGACCCGCAGGTTAAAAAAACACTACCCGTTAGACCTAAGCACAAGATTTAACTAGATATTTATATTAAGTAATATTTACTTATTTATAATAATTATTTATAAATTATACTTATCTATAATAAGTATTAACTTATTATAAATAATTAGCCATGTCACTGCGCCACGCCAGAGAAAATTACTTATAATTCTCGATGCGAGAATTGATAGTAAAATACTAGTAAATAAAAAAATAAAAAAGAAACTTTATGAGCTTGATCTTATATATTTATCAATACATGTTAGGAAGCGCAAAGTAAGGATTTCAGCGAAGGGAAATTTTTGCAGAAAATGGCAAAGTACAGGGTCTAAGAAAAAGAAACAAAACTCTGATAACTGAGTGTAGTATACAAAACAACAATGTTTTATTTGAAACAACATACAATCATGTGCCACATATGTTCCTTAAAGCCGTCGGTTTGCGCGTTCCGCGAGACGATTGGTCGACGATATTACTCGTAACGTAGAAATAATGTGTGCATACGGGATATCTGTCAATGGCTTCGTCGTTTTATTAACGTACCATATGCCTCGTTCGCCACCTTTCCCTGATCTGTCGCGGAGCTCGCAAACCTCGTTTATCCTCTTTAATGCTTATCAATGTTACCATTTTTTTTTATCAATCTTTATCTTTTTTTGGTAATTTTATTTTATCATTAATATAATCTTGTTTCGTTTTTTTTCCCCATTAAAAATGTACGCAGACACAAATACAACGCCTCTTTGTTCGAGGCCGTCGAAAAAAGATCTCCAGTTGGCGAGGTTTTTCGTCGCTAAACTTACTTCTCTGCTGGTCTACGCTAATCCTAAGGTATATTTTTTTTTCTCTTGTCGCTAATATCCTCGGTGGTGAAAACGAAGAAGCACGAACGAGGACACTCGATAGAGATCACGATCTCGGTCCTATCGTACCTCCTTTTTCCCTTTTCATTTTTTCTCAATCGTTTCTTCTTCGTTATGTACATAGACGAGTATACGCACGAGTATACATACAAATTGGTATAATCGTTTATACTGTTTCTACGCGCTTTCGTATTTATCATACCTAAAATCGTGATGTACCCGGCGATCCTTTAACCCGTTTCAATTTTCCTTTCCCTTTATCCTCATTTGTTTTTCTTTTTTTTTTTTCAAACGTTTCTCTTCCGTTTCGTTTGTTTCACACAAAAATGGCCATCGTATGGCCGCGCTATCGACATCGTTATCTTTGTATGTATTTGACTAATCTATCTTAGGGTCCACTGAGGGATGCGATCCTTTTGGACTTGATCTATCGTGAATGATGGCCTGGACTCTTCTGATCCGTTGTTTATTATTTTAACGATCGTAGTACAGGTTGATCCGTCGCTAATATTGCTACAATTGTTGCTTCGTCATTGCCGTTTTGTTTTTCTTTTTAACGGTACCGAATCGAAGCTTTAGATTACGTGATAAATGGTGTATGAAACGTCTTTTGATTTTGGTGTTTACAATTTGTACATTTTGTTGGACTTTGTATATAAAACAATGCTAAACGTATAAATAACGAGGAACTTCTAATAAATCTTTAATAAAATGTTTAATATTCCTATCATACATAACGAGATTATATATGATAAAAGTTCAGTTTAATAACGAAACAAACCTTGAAGCGCTCTTTACGTTCAATGAGTATAATTTAGAGAGAAATTTGTGAAACTGTATTTCGTTGTATTTTCCAGTGAAACGATAGCAAACCGATCGAGAACAAAGTTCTGTAGTTTCTTAGTGCCAAAGAATTTTTGAGAATGTGCCGGTAAAATTTATTTAAATACGTTTAAATAGTTGCTGTCGTTGTGACCATCGCAAACGTTACCACTGTTCAACGTTACGTTAAATTCACCCGCCAAAAATTCCGTTGTTACTGTGAAAAGGAAATTAATTGCTCGACGATGTTACTGATATGCTTATATTCAGCCAACGGATTTCTAATTTGCTGCGTTTCTTTTTTTTTTCATTCGTTACTCGATCATGCTTATAAAAATTATTTGGCACATCATCGTTTCGTCCACATTGATGAAAAACAATCGTTTCTAGAATAAAATGACGATGATCCGCCGATCGGAAGAGTCCTGGTGGGAGATGAATACGCAAAGGACACGAATCTCGGATGAAAATAGCGAAAGGAAGCCTATCGTTCGTGTAAGGACGACTAGTCTACAATTACGGGTACGAGAGTCTTCGGAGATCACGAGTACGACGCTGAAAAATCATCATTAAGGCCGCTATTTCGTGTGTGCGCACGATTGTTAGGTTTACATAAGTTAGTTTCTACTATCAACGCCTTCTTGCACAATAATTTACGAATAATACCAGTAAGTTGGGAGAGAGAGACAGAGAGGCGACAAGTTTTAAGTTATACGTTTCTGTTACGCAAATAGTTGGTGTAATTTTACAGTTTTGTATAGAATAAGACGATCATAAGAATCTTTATAGAACAATTTTATGATCTTCCAATTTTATATTCTATAATCTAGATGGTAATCTGTAAAATTCAATTATAAAATTTCATTAATAAGATTTAATCGATTTGTGCAAGAAAGCCGACGTTATCTCTTTCTCGTGTTGTACCGGTTACAATCGCTTGCCGTGATCGGATTATCGTTTTCTTGCAAAGAAACGCGTTTCATCTAATACGGCGATGCGTTGTCTATGAAATAACTGTAAACCAAGGAATCGTAGTTACCGATGAAATTTAAATTTTACACCTGCTTTCCTTCCGTCTTCTTCCTTAAATTAACACTATCGTATCTTTATCGTTAATTGGACTTTCAATTTTTACGTGAGAGATTATTTTCTCGGTAATGAAAGCGACTGTCGATTGTTTTAACATCACACCACATCGATTATTGTTTGACGTTAGTCTCGTCGGACTTAAAGCTGCTGGATTCTCGATTAAAGCGCGCGATCGTTTCGATGATCGTCGAGCCATTGAAGAGGAAGAAATATCTGAGCTTTATCAAGAAACGTATTCGTTGTATCGACGCGAATTTTCCGCACGAAACTCACGTTCGTTCGAATGATGATCCATCTTTGAAATACAAACACGTATCGTCAAGTTTGTTCTAGAGTTATTAATATGAAATTGCGTTTGATTATCCTCGATTAGTATCTATTAATTATGGTCGTGTGTGCGCACACGATGAAAAGAAATCTCGTGTTTGTGTCGGATGGAAACAGCGTTTAAGATCTCACGTCGACCGGAAATATGGGTAAAAGCTTACGCCTGTCTTTTAGATACTTAACAGTAGCAGATAAAGATACATTAGTTACGGCATAATCGACACGCCTCGTCGGTATCTCTTTTTCCCTTCTTCTCTCCATATACTTGTCTCGAAAAGAGTAACCAATAATCTCGTTCTCTCTACGTACGTTCGCGTCGTTCCCTAACAACGTAACATTTCCATTATCTTTAACAACAACAGTAACAACAGTGTTTTGTCCGATAGCAACGTATTATAAGTTAGAATTGCGATTTCCATAAATTTGTATTCTTTATTTTATTTTCGGTTAAATCCAGCACTCGTGTCTCGTCCTCGAATTAATCGTGTCGTTCGACTTCTCGAAAAGCCGACAGAAAGTGCTTTAAAAATCGGCGAACGTTATGAATTAATCGATACAATAGATTTTTCTCGTGGAATTTTCCTGAGCAAACGTCGTTTCAAATGTGTGATTCGTTTTATCTCGCTTGAACGCACGAGGAGTCGAAACAAGTGCTTCGCTAAATGGAGTTGTCGACGTGCGGTATAAGCCACAATAGCGAAACCTCGGAAACCGATGATCGATGGATTTTCAAAACCCAAACTATCTAAGAGCCGGAAATTTCAAAATCTAATAATGACACCAGTTAGTTTTCATCACAATTATCGGACAACAAGAAACAATCTCGAAATTGTTGCAACCTTCTTTTCTCGTAATTCGATTCTTCCGCAACTCCGTTTCGAATTTTCGTGATCGAGAAATTGTAGCAGCATTTTTACAGCAAAGATGTACATTTTCGTTTCTTATTGCAAATTCATTTCATGAAAATCGTTTGAATATGGTAAAAAAAAAAAAAAAAAGAAAGAACGAAATTCTCTTTCCAATGTTTACTTTGTGACTTACACGGTACAATGCGTTCTATGTACAGCGGACGTAATTTTAGAACATTAATCCTATCACTGTCGATTTTCCTACACACACACACACAAAATCTTTGTTTTTTCTGCGATTGGCTCAAAAGAATTGCCTCTTTTTCAACTACTCCTTACGAGGATAGACTTTATATTCCCTTCTTTTTTTTTTCTTTTTTTGGCTTTTTATTTGTAGAAATTGCGAAGTGTCAGGTTCTTGAATAGGCGCGAGAGCTTTGAACGATCACGCGATCGTATCGACGCTTCTAAAAAATATTTCACCTTAATGGTTACACGCTTGGAATTCACTGTTTCAGGCACCGTTACGTATAGTAACATATTTTAACTCCGAATTTATTCTCTGCATTTCTGACCGATCGAATTTTAAAATGCAACACGAGCCAGCAAAGATTAATTCTTCGAATATTTACCAAATCGATAAAGAGAAAATTTTGTTAAAAATTATCTTTGAGTTGGGTATTGTGATTATAGTAATTTTAAGTTGGATTGCATTCAAACGCTATATTCACAAAGAAATGAATTCTTTTAATAGCACATTAGCAAAGCATATTAATATAATAGCAACGTGTAAGTATAATATCGGTGCTTTCAAAACGTAGTAATAATTACAATTTAAACAGTTTGAACATTCTTGAAATTGTTGATCGTACAGAACACTAAAAACACAATGAATCCATTAACAAATCAATATACCTTGAATACCATTTCAATTTTGTTAAGAAAGAAAGAAAAATACATTCGACGAAACTATTACGAAGCGTACAATATTTTTTCACTATCGTATTCTTTTCGTTAGAGAAGATTGTTACGACAAAGAAAGTGTCGAAATATCCAAGCCAATAATCGTCACTGGATCATCCTGTTCGCTGCTTTTTTTTTTATTAAAAATTTGACACGCAACACCTGACACTTCTCGATGCAATTTTATTTAATCGTTACGCTCGGTGGATCTTTATTACGTGTACTGTTTTTTTCTTGTTGTTGAGCATATTACGTCCTCGAAATAAGTTTCTTTTAGAATATTTCATTGTTCTTTTTACCACAATATACATACTTAACGTATAATAGTAGCTCGTGTGTACATTACGTATTAAATATATATATGTATATATGTATATATGACATACTCAAATGTCACAGTTATATCTTGTATGGTACACATTGACATTTTACCATCAAGGTGTTGACAGGTTTTCTTATTTCCATCTTTTTTAATATATAGTTTTTATTTCATCGTTTTCGTTCTTTTATAGCATTTTGCTCGCCTTGGCGTTCGTTTTAACGAACAATTGTTGGCTCGAAGTCGACGCCCTATTTTTGGAAAAAGGGCCGATATTTCGTACAAAGTTTTAACGAGATTCTCAAAAGACTTAGGAATTTTCAATAACTACCTATTGCATTGTTGCTGCCTGAATATAACTTACGTGGTTTGGTTTCTTTATTTTTTCCACTTTTATCCAGGTTCCTGTTGTTTCGTTCTCTTTGCCTCTGTAACAGGCACAAACATCGCCTGCAAACATCACTCACGGTTCCAAACCTCAATTCTCTCATACTAATGTTTTACAATAACAATAATTGTTGACATTACGGACATCGTCTGTTACGAAAAGTCGTCAATTTCAAAAACAGTGATTTATTACCGCTTAATATAAGTGTCTAAATTACAAGCTTCAATTTAAAAGTTCTAAACAAACGGAGAAATAGAAATTTCTGAGCTTTCAGATTTTCTCCAAGAATCTCTGCAAGCTGCGCGACATATGTATCAGACAAGAACGAATAAATAAATAATAAACAAACAAATAAATAAACTAAGAGTCACGCGTTTCACGTAAGAAGGCCAATCGAACGAAACCAGCAAACAGTGTCATATACGCGATTGAAATAGCATAAATACACTCAATTCCCTCCTTACAACCCTTATTTCAACTACCCTTCAAACGACACACTTTCCAACGAAACGTGTGAATCGTTCTTTTTCAAAAGTTTCGTCCCAAAAATTCTATTTTAAAAGAGAAATGCTATCGTAGGACAGTAGCAAAGACTGGAAACGAATCGTGTTCGTCCAAGAATTTCAATGTGATACAATCACAAGAATGAACACCGCGCACTTCCGGCTCTTCGTGGCGAAGACAGACAGACCTTGGAAAACGTGGTCGTGGTTAAAAGTTCGTTCATCGAGAGAAAAACGATCGTGATCTCGATATTCTTCATAGGCACTGAACGTTCTTCCCGTGCACCAGACTTGTTTTTTTATTCTTCGATAATTTCTTCCCTCGTCTTCTTCGGTAATTTCTTCCCTCGTCATCTTCGATAATTTCTCCCCTCGTGTTTTTCGATCGCTGCTCGAAACGGCTCGGCTTCGAGGGTTTCTCGTATTCGAGGGATGACCTCGACGAGGCAACGAGGCAACAACTCGTTGTCCAAAATGGCGAAAGCGAGTTACACCGCTCCCTAAGGACGCTTATGATCGCGCTGACGTGGCTGGGCAATCGTGGCCGCTTCTCTACGATCACAGAACTGTCTCCATCTCGGCGATTTCCGTCCTGGCTGCGTCGTCGTCCGGAATCCTAAATACAATAATCGATTTCATTCGTTAGCTTGGACAAAGGCAAAAAAAAAAAAAAGATAATTCGGAAGGATAATTGAGCGAGGAGAAGCCCTCTTGCATGAAAAAAAGGTGTAGAATCGAGGAAAAACAGTGGGAAAATTAAGGAACAATAGACACATGTTGGCGAGGAAGAATACGAATTCCAAACAATCCCATAAATTCTTTCGGCGACTATTTGTTCGTTGTAACATAAGTGAAAAGTCCAATAATTATCGTAAATATTTACGTGGACACTAAGGTAAATGGATATTTGAAAATATTTGCTTGGCCAACGCTATATAAATTCTCAAATTTCTACTGTGAACTGCGAAACTTTAAACAAATGAAAAAATTGAAATTTCTTATCGCGCAAGATAAAAGAAAGACCAAGAATATGTCTTCTTCGAACAAAGGGTATTTCGTCGAGGCTGAGAATCTTCTAATACTCTGAATATTTTAAAGTGGAAGATGCTTTCATGTACCACGAACATTATTAATGCATTATAATCACATCGTTATAGTTGAGATTTGCATAATGCCAAAGAAATAAGAAACAATTTTTTTAATATGTATTATTTAAAATGTAAATTCGATACGAAATAAAAGTGACAAATGAGAGGGGAATAAGATTTGATCGTAAGTGTTAGCTGAACTGTAGTTGAAAACTTCATTTGATCACCCAATCGATCAATCCGATACACTTTCCCATCGTTTATACGTCGTCTAAATTCGTAAATTTGATAAAAGTTAACGACGATCAGGCGATGAATGATGTAAATGGCGAAATTAACAGAAATGATTTCTTCGCTTCTATCGGAAATCACTTCTGGCTCTTACATCGCCTACCATTTCAACTATTCAATTTTCTAGGGGGTGTTTGTACGAGTTTCCTTTAATCTTTTTTCAATTAACGTGAAATGTTTGGAAAGGACGATGGCAGAGAAGTTTGTGAAAGATACACGTACGTGTTAATTGGGTTTCACCATGTGTGCGTGTATGTGTTTATGTGTGTCTGTTTCCGTATTTGATGCTCAGGAACGTGAGGAATTTTCGTCGAAACGAATCGTTGATGTAATCGAAAGTTTCTGCGCAAATATTCCACTGAGACAATCTTTGCTCGACTAGGCACGTTTTGCATTTTTATTGGAAATTTGGCAAATGTTTGAGGAATATGTTGGTGCGCTAAGCTCAGGTGGCGTGAACGCTACATACGCGATAGAGTGAGGTCAATTTCGAGCTAATGTAAAAAGGGTAGCGAGCTTGGTTGCTGAAAAGTGAAGGAATTTGTGAATAATAAAAATTCGCTGAATTTTTCAGACGACGATCTTCTTCGCGTCATATCTTGTACATACGACTACGACTTTAATTAAAATATAAATTTAATACAAACTCTCTGAATTAAGTACAAACTTCGTGGCTATTTATCTAAACAAAAACGACGATAAATTATATTAACAAATAGAGATAGAAATTATGTAAACTTACATTAAAAAATCAGATAAACAGGTGAGCTTCCCTCATACTGTTTTCAATAACTTTATTAAATTGTAGGAGTAAAATATAAATGCAACGACGAGTGTCAGGACGATGATGCAGCAATTATTTGTTTATAATCGAACTTCATAAGAAATATTAATTAAATCGTATCAAATATTAGGTTGTCCGAAAAGCGTCTTTCTTTTACAGACACGTCTTTTACAACAACACATCTTTATACAAATATGAAATCTAATCTGTCGAACGTCGTGATCCTTATTTTGATAGAACAAAATAGATCATAATTATCGTCACTCGATAAAATAATACAAAACGGAAAATGTTGTGCATTCATTATTTCCTTATGAAACGAAAGAAACTTTTCGGACGACCTAATATTACTGTTGGCGAAAGTTTGAATTTCTTGAATTTGAAAAATTTACCTGTAGATCTGTGGAGGCAAAAATTTGTCGCTATACTCCGTGCTGACCACGTGGTTCCTGGTCATGTCCCTAGGCCTGGCAACATCGATGGCGTCGATGAATCTAGATTCAAGAGAATCCCTGTATGATAATTTGGAGAGAAGACAATTTTACTGCCTGAAAACAGATAGGCAAAGAGACGTATACAGAGTGAATCGTCTAATATTAGAATCTGAAGTATTCTCCTGGCCTCGAGTATTTTTAAAAAACGTAGCGTATGTTTCTTGACGAAATGCTAGTTGCACTAGCTTCTAATTTGACTGCTTTCTCTTTCCTTTTTCGATAATCCTCCTTCCACGTTTCGTGCTTAGTTCTCAAAGCAAGTATAGAGCAGGAAATTATTTAGGCTTCAACATAAATCCACGATTCCTCAAAATTAGGTAAAAAATTATGCACCGATTCGTGTCCAGATAAAAATGTCATAAAATGTAGAATCGCGTTCTGCCATAGCACGTTTAACTTTAACATCCGTCGATTTCTCAAATTTTTTAACGATTCTGTCACCGAAACAGTCTAGAATTTTCATGCTAAGAGAAACTCTTGCTTTAAATTAAAAGAAGCAACCTTTTTAATTTCCGTATTCGAAGATCGTATTTTTCAAATATCTTCTGAAAATTTCCGTTTAAAGAATACAACGCCAGTTATAGCGTCGTTACAAGCGCAGTTATGCAGATGTTAGAAGGATACGTTCAACTACATTTCGCCGTTCCTTAGACGAGGAAAGTTTAATTCCCTGGAGGAAAATTTCAGTACTTGCGAGTCATAATTTAACACTTAGGAACAACGTGTATGTGGAATGGGATATCGTACAGAGAAAACGGCACGGTTTATAATAGGAGACTCGCTATAATGCGCTTTATAATGCACGAGAGTGATGCGATATTGTTTGTGCTAGAGAAACTATAACGGTTCGTGAAGCGGGTCAATACGAAGAGAAGCGTTGAGTTTCATTGACTTTCCGGACAGCGTAGTGGCACAAATTCGTGGGGAATTTGTGGCATGAAATTTGGACGCTCTCAAAGGGAAAATCACCTGGGTTCTTTTTTAGTGTAGCAACTTGCATTAATCGAGGCAAGGAGAGTTTGCCGCAGCAATTCGGTGAAATGAGCTTTGAGATTGACCAGAGACACTCCTGTCACGGATGGAAGTTACGCTAATTTCAAACAGAATAAAGGACACTCGTTTCGTACTCGAATACTTTCAAAAAAGGATACATTCGCGGAAAGGAACTTCTATGCTTAATTAATTTTACTTCGAAATTGGTTCGATCGAATTTACGTTTGTTAAGTTCAATTTGAGTGGATTTGTGTCACGGTAGGTTTGCGTAAATTAACTCGTAAAGTTGATGTAATATAATTACTATCGAAACAATTTCTGGAAATTATCGAAAATCGCAGATATACATTAATGGTATAGAATAGTTTGCGTAATTAGCGCTGAAATTATCGATATTGTCAGCATATCGAATTTGTAATTTTAGCAATTTATCGCAAGGTACTTTTCTTTGTAAAATATTTAACAAATTGTAACTTTCTTTATTGATTGTATACTTTTCTATATACGTTTCACGTTGATTTCTTTGCAGCAAGTTTTATATACCATTTTTGATTTAATAGTTGTATAGAAAAGATTGCATATTACCAGTTAAATAAATAGAGAAGTCTTTTAGCATAGAATTCGTCGTATAACGATAGGAATGTTTCAATATCAGAATTTTTCAGGCCCGAGAATTTCGCGTTACCAGGGAACGAGTGAAATATCAGATTTCAGATTCCATTCCATTCAGATTCCATTGTTAGACGACTCATTCCGGACAAATGACTCGATCGCCGTACTACATTCTTCTCCCTGAGTTTTCCTAATTTACAGGAATTTCCTCAATCGTAATCGATGGCTCCTTGTACCGTCCACTTAACGCCATCGCGCACGATTTATCGTTCCACTATGCACTCTCGACACAGTCGTCACGAGTTTACCGAAAACTTATCGTTGAACTCGCATGCCATGCTTCCGAGCACATGAAAAGTAGATCGATACGATACGAAAATACGAGTTTACAAAGTGAATAGATAAATGTACAGGAAGATAAAAAAAAAAAAATAAAGAAAAAGAAAGGAAGAGTATGAGGCAATAAAAGTAGAGAAGAATAATTCGAATATATGCAGACGTTCTAGACTACCAAGCGAAGCGAATAATCTACTTCTACTCTTATCCTTCAAACTTTTATATCGTTATTATCGATCCTCGCGAACCTTCGTTCTATTATTTTCTTTTTCCGTCGCGTAAGACTCGTGGTGCTCGAAAAAAACATTATTCCAGTGACCGGAACCGATATCGTTTTATCTTTAAAAGTATTGCCAAGTAATATTTTAAGAAATGGTTTAATTGTCCATAAAAAGTTGAATGTTAATTTAGTTGAAGCTTAAATTGAAGTTCATACATCCAAATTTAAATTCAAGTTCAAGTATTTTGTTTTAGTTAATTTTGTTTTGTTATCCAAAGCGTTGATAGGTAACGTTAAAGGAAATGAACGAATCGTCCATATAAAATTAAATTCTGGTTTAATTCGAGTTGAATTTAAATTCAAATCCAAGCATTCAAATTTAAATCTAAATCTATATCAGAATTGTACGATTCAAATTTAAATTCAAACTAAATTTCCATTTGTAAATTCGCCAATTAAAAAATCCCGATTTAAATTCAAACTAGAGTCAAACTAGAGACTCGACGGATGTTTACTAACAGGAATCCAAAGCATTCTCTCAAGGTCTCTGTGCCATTGCGTCGCTGTACAAATCCGATTTCAGCTAGGAAAAGAAAAAACAAGAAATACGATAGCCTCCGCAACGATATTTTCGAAGAAAAAACAAGATGGTTTCCGGACACGGGGATAATGTGGCTCGTTAGCGGAAAAGACACCGGGGAGATCGTACAGAAACAAGCCTCGCGAGATCGATTTTGCTCCCCTCTGTCAACAGTGCACGGATTTATCGACGTTCGAATGGCCATTTCCCGATTCCCTTCTCGTTCTTGCCATTCTTTACTTCGCGAAACGACTACCAAGTCGACCAAACGACCACCACCTAACGACTCATCGATTTTCACGTGCACTTCGCAGACAATTTCTACCAAAGCGACGTAGGAACCTTTGCTTTTCGAAAATAAAGCCGGATAGAACGTTAGAGTCGCGGTGGAATACGAAGTAACGTGAGAATGTTCAAGCGGTTCTCGGTCTTGTCGTTGAAATCGACGTCTACTTGTCCTGATAAATGGTAATAAATGGAAAGCGATATAGCGAGCGATATAGTCTTTAGCGTTAAAGCACCTAGTTAAGCAAGGTCATAGCTCGAGTGGCAAGTAGGATCGTACGCACTGCGCCCCTTAGTTTAGAATCTTTTGTCAACCGTTTGAAAATATCCGAGAAAATTGAAATTTTCCGTCGTTTGTATTTCTTTTTCTTCAATTTAAAATACGTAGACATAACAGGCTGTATAATATATCTCAACGTGTCGTTTTCAAACGTTTCGGCGTACTTCGATAATGAGTCGTGAAATCGGAGCTTCCGAAATACAAGTCGGAAATGAGATTTTATTTCCAATTTGTAGGCAGAATTAAAATTCAGAAGGAGAGTTAGATGGCTTGTGATTCGTAAAATTGACATAGCGAATTTTACAGCTAATTCTTTTTATCGCGAATGTCGTTACTGTTACGCGAGAGAATTTATTAGCATCGCTAACTTCTAGCCCGTGACTTGTAAAATTTCGTTAATAATTTTGATGGCTGTGATATCGTAAAAGTGGCTGCCCAAGTGAATCGATGTATTTATGTAAATTATTGATCCACCATGGTGGTAAATTCATGAGTAACGTTCGAAATGAACTGAGTACCAAAATCATCACGAAAAATTTTGTTCGGTAGAAAAATAAACCACAATTACGAATTAGATCTACAAATTAGAGAAAATAAAAATTATTTGAGATATACACAGTGAAAAAATTGATTCTGAAATTGACATCGCACCACCTTGAACGAGGTTCCTGCAACCCTCAATAGGTGTTCGATTCGTTAAGCTATCGGAAGCTGCAAACTTCAATTAATAATTGATTTTACGATCACATCGTATCGTTTCCATTTATTATACAAAGACGTCCCTGTCTGAATGGAACGATTTACAATTTCAAACGTGTCGACGAAATGGTCCCGACCGAAAGACAATATCGTTTCCTGTTAAGCAGACGTGCCAGATGTCAAGCTTGTACCATATGTTACGGTTTCTCTGTTTGCTGTGTGGCGCTCGGTTTACTTTTAAATGGCAAACGCCTCGAAACGACACCAGCTGACGGACAAACAAGCGTGAATTTTTCCGGATATTTGGCAACTGATTCTGCTCCCTCTTGTTTCGCTGCCAAATACCGGCTATCCGTGACCCAGTAAGTACATCTCGCGAATCACGTTGCTGGCGGAAGTTAAAGGAGACCCGCTTCGTTGCTGAGATCAGCTACTGCGAGTGTTGTTTCTTCGCGATGTAATTTCGAGAACGCGAGGATACACGAAACGAAGGGTTGATTTACAGATCCATCATGCAAATAGGAATTATAGAACTCAGTTCCGTGTGTTCTTAAAAATATAATAAGATTGACTAAGATTCTTTCCGAATAATTTTATTGGATTAACGTGACTCTGTGATAAAAAGAGTGTTTTTTTATTCGATTATATCGAGCGGAATTTTTTTATAACATTACGTTCTATCGAATGTAAAACGAAAAAGGAATAGCAAAATGGAAGGATTTGATGGAATGTTAAGAAACCGAGCGCTCTTTGGGGAAATGAAAAATGCTGGAAAATCGTCGTTCGAGAAGTAACTCTACTTCGACGACACATCGGGGAAAAATATTTGCCCTGGTTCCTACGTCACCGAGTATTCTTACGTGTTTTGGGCGTTGCGGACTTACGAATCGAAGTATGGCGGTAGCGGATGCGGAGCTTCCACCGCCAATGACTCCGCTTGTGAATGGCGATCCGAGCTTTGAAAGCATCCTCGCCACCAGCCGAGACTTCCGGTTTTCCTCCTTTAAAAAAGCCGACGTGGATATGTGCCAGGCTTCTTTTCCACCATCGTCCATCGCCACCAACCACCCCTTAATGTGTACCAGCAACACGTCTCAAGCGACAAGAGATCCTTTTATCGTTTCTTTTTCTCTTTCTCGTCGTGTAATCTGCCTTTGTTAAGCTTTTTTAGGATTTCCTATCTTTCGGTGATTTCAGAAACGCAGAGAACCCCGTGAAAAGCGCTAGAGATATCGAAGTAGAATTCTAAAACGCGGAAAAGGGTATTTGGAAAATGCCGGAGATATTCGCGGAAAGAAGCTTCGACGAAATATACGAAATGGTCGTTTGAAGTCTCGCCGACTGTTATTTTCGTTTCATTTTCTTTGTTGACAAGAGAGAAATTTCGTATTCCTGTCTCTACGAAAGAACTTGGCAAAAGTCGAAGCAGAGTTCAGTTTATGAAATGTTAATTTTCTTATTCGACTCTCATACTGAGATTATAGATACGTTTGCAAATTTAATATTAGATTCGACTTTAATCATTTCAATTGAAATTTAAATCTAAATTGGAATCGAAAAATGCGAACTTATTTGGAATTCAACGATTCAAATTCCATTCAAATACAAATGAAATCTTTCGTAAGAAAATTAGAATCTCGACGGCCGAAGCGAAACTTCACCCTTAAATTCCTTTCCCCCGATTTGTAATTCTATTGAATCAATTTAAGAACAACTAATTGAAGGGATAGTTATGTAACATATCACGGACATTTGTAACCATCTTACGATCTTTTCAAATTTCTTGAAAGCCTCTGTCAGCAAAAATTATTAAGCTTCTACAGGGAAATTTAACTGTCATCGTACGAAGATAAGTTTCTCTATGGATGACTGAATTAATTTTAAATATTCGAACTGAAATTCCGATTTGTGAAAAGTTGAGCCTAAATTTAAATTTAGATTTCCATCGTCGATTTCGATGTTCGACTGCGATTAAAAAATTCCTTTCTCTATAACAGTTTGCGGTTTTCCTTTTCCTTGCTCGGATTATCTAACTCAATATCCGATGAACCAAATCCCGTTGGAACGCAATTGAGTACTTGCTGTATTTCTAAAAGGGCATGAAACGAAAGTTGGAAAGTTCGTCATTTATACGGGGTGCGAATATCGCGAGATCCGGATCGGCTGTTCCCGGGAAGTTCGATTAAACAACGTTCGCGATTGGTCCAAACAATGTACCTGGATTCTCTGCCAACACCTGCAGGCTTATCCGAGTCGAAGTTTTCAGTGTAAACTTTTCTAGCTGGAAGCAACGGAAGTTTATTCCGAGATCTCGTGTCGCTGAGAAGTTCTGCTTTCGTACGAGCGACATACGTTCTCGCCTTCTTCTCGTACGTTTTCCTGCCCCATTTTGTTTCCCTCTTCTATCTACCCTTCGTGTCCACGGGGGAAACTCTTAATATCGACGAAAATTTGAAGCCAATTTGCCGTCGAACATATTTCATACGTGGGACGATGAAAACATACAGTCGATCGTAAGTTTAAGATCATCGATTGACGTTACATGTCAGTGTACTATTCTTTTAAGATGCAGAAATCTTCCTACACATTTTCTACAAATCTTGCTTCGTAATTGTAAATCTGAGTCCATTATCCTATTTGGAGATACTCGGGAATAGGACATTTATTTATTGGAAATAAACTAAAATAGAATTCAGAACGTGAAACCGTTTTCGAAGAATATATCGTGTATAGTAATATTTCTGGTTTTTTATATTGGAAAAATATTCTTAGATGTTTGAAATACCGAAACGCAGTTATCTTCTTACAATTATTCTATGTATCTATCTTATATACATATGTATAATTTCATCAAATTCAAATACCGTAACAAATCACTATGTATATCTACCAAATATTCATGCAAACTAAAGTTTACAAGTTATACAAGTTCATGTACTAGGTGTCATACCCAAGAACTGTCAAAGTAAATGCTTGCGGTGATCTAATCGTCTCAATCTATTTTGTTTCGGTCGAACCGAAATATTGTAAACCTCTATAAGCTCTTCATTCTGCGACACTAGTAGTATAAGTCAATAATAATCGCCACCAAAGGCATTCTTACGTTCTCTAGGCAAACCATCTTACTAAGGGACGAGGTCTTAAACTCACGATCGTCAGTAGCTTCAGAAAATAAAGAATTGCCAGAAATGAATGACACGCTCGTGGCGATATCACGACGTTAACGTATTCATGTGTATATGCGTCCGGACGTATATACATGAACATTGTATGTTTATATACAATTAATATATATACATCTCACGACTGTATATACGAATGTATATACGTGTTCGTTCGTAGGTAGGTGCATGCTGTGCGAGCCAGGCTCCAAGTGACGTCAGAAAGTAATTGAAGATTTAATCTCGATCCGCAGTTTCTGTCGTCTGCGCATTGTGTAGGACGTTTTATCGATTGATCGAACGTTAATTGTCCACTAGAGAATCTCGTTCGAGGAATTTTTAAGAGAATTTATATATTTCTATCGTTAAACGCTTTATATTATTTTCATACCATACTATGGACTTATTTTTTTATTTGTTTTCTATCGTCCTTTTGTACGTAGAGATCTCCCTGGGAAAATGTACGCAACGTGAATCGAGATTGAATCCTTGTAAATCTTACGGAGGACAGGTGAAATAACTATGCAGTAACATGCGTAGATCTGTCGTTACGGGTCCACTTCCGCTTTCACGAAATCGTATTCGTAAACGGGCAGAAGAGGCGTCGACCTTTAAAGGAAAGCTTTCTAGAACAAAGGTCTGTTGGAATTTAGCGGAGGAGAAAAAAAAGAGATGCAGCGCGAGATACTTCGTTTCGAAAGCGAGTGGTGCTTCAAAGGAAGCGAATGTGTATCGAATAGTCTAGATAAAGTTCGTTCACGTGAATTTCTTTTGTCACGGATGGAACGTTTCTTTCCCTTTGCCCTTTGTTTCGAACTCCTTCCTTCAATCATCGAAAGGATCTCAAAGAACGTCGCTATTGTATCAAGGGAATCAATCGTCTTCGTGATTATCTTTCTCCTGCGTACGTATATGTAACGAAATTGTAGGACTATGGACGACAGATGTTTATGCAATTTCATGTATTATCGTATGCCATTGTACGTCGTCGACATGAAGCTGAGAATTTTCCTCTCCATGTATGATTTTAATATTTTAACATTTCCAAGCAAAAGCACTTTTTTTTCTAAATCTTAGTAGTATGAACTGTCAACAGTCAGACATTTCATATATTACAACCTAATACTCTTGGTTGAATATCTCGTACATTTTTATAAACTTTCTTACATTTAAATTTTCCATAAATACAAAAACGTACGTAGTTTAATTATTAATTATTACAAGAATTTTATATTTACGTTATATCTATAACGCATAATTCGAAATAAAGAATATATTAGAAGCAGATAAATATTGTCTAGAAATTTCGACGGATTTAAACACATTCTTTGAGATCCTCTTGAACGAACTAAGGTCAAGAGTTTTAACTGTAATGCAGACATAATATAAAATTTTCTTGTTCGCAGAGTAACGTTAGTTCGAATGAATTATGATTATAGCATACTTGGCCTGGGTGGGTTTTATTCCGTGAGCCTCCAGATCCTTTTCCAGCTGTCGTATCTTGATCTTCGCCATGTCTAATTCGTGCTTCACCTTCCACAAATGCGTGTCGCATATGGGATCCCTGCATCTATGGTACCTGAGGATGTCCTGCGCCTCGTAGACTGCTCCGCGGAATGTCAACGACTTTCCCATGCTCTTTAAAAACAAAATTAGATAGCTTTATGTATAAATGTTATACGAAACCTTACACATACATGGTTTCGTACGAATATTTTTAAAACGAGGAAAACATTGTTGTAGAACGTTGTAGACGTTGTTGATGTAGGAATACGAACGTGACAATTGGACTCTTTTCTTCGCAAAAAGAAGCAATATAAAAATAAAATCGATAGAAATATCAATAATATGGAAATAAAATCGAAAAAATATTCAGTTCGTTGATAAATTTGGAAAGAACTATGACAAACTGTATTTAGGAAAAGCGGTTTACCAAGCTGAAAAGTGCGCAACAACCACCACCGTCACTTCGCGCCAGATGTTGCCTGACATACTTGAAATACAAATGTTCCAGAAGTAGGAAGGCTGCAGCCAGAAGAATTCCCATCATCAATAAGAGAAACGCGGACAAGAACTGTTCCAGCGCCAAGGGATCGCTACTTTTTTGTACCTCTTTGCCTGGCTTGCAGGTACCTGTCATCCAGTACCGTCTCAGACGCTCCAAGTCTCCTGGAATTTCAATGTTCTTCTTTTATGATAGGAAATGTACAGAAATTGTGAGAAATATTATTCTAATTTTAACATATTCAGCTTTTAACATATTAATTCCAAATTCACCTTATAAGAAGATTTATTTTAATTATTTTATTATAATTTGGTTATTCGTTGTTATTAGCTCTAATTTTAGGTAAATAAATTTAAGTAAGGAAAGACGAATTGTGTGAATTGGATTATAAAAAGAAAGCATGGTGTACATTTCTATAATAGTAATATTATTTAATATTTCCTTAACATAAGCTTTGGCTAATACTAATAATTTAACGTATCATTTGATTAATAATTAATAATCATACCCGTGATTTGCGACAAGTAAAAATTTTATCAGTCGTAAAAACTACAGTTTTCTCTTCCAGGGTTAAATGCCTAAATATTATACGGTTACGTGAGACTAGAAAATATACAAAATAATAAAATACACTGGAATTTCTTGAAAATGTTCTGTGTCAATTACCGAATGGAATCTATGTACGTATTTAAATAATTTTTTACTTAATTCCAGACGATAAGCGAGCAGATGCCGATACCGTTGTCTCTGTAGTCGAGCAGGCGCTTGTTGAACATCTGCAGATACTTGGAATTCCTTGAAAACGCGAGACCGTACCCGGTCATTGCGTACCAAGATCCCACAGTTAGCAATCGGCAGTCCTCATCTTGCGCTACCAGATAGTCCAAGACCGTTCCGTCGTAAATAAACGCGTCCATTTCTCTGTTGCAGAAGGAAACGATGTCACTGAGAAAATTGAAAAACGAGGAGCGAAACTTTAAAGGAATCGAACGAATGGCACGATAGATCGTTCGAGTCGAACCTTTAAACTTATTTCTTTCACGTAGAATGATCTTCCACTCTTATCTCAATTACATTGCTGCAACTTTTTCTATCGAAGAACAAGGAAATTCTTCTATAGGAAATTTCCTTGATTTATCTTATCGATTTTCGTTCTGAAACGTTGATATCGACACCGAACGATTTAGGTTAGTTATAAATTTCAATATACTTTGATAATCGAAACAAGGAAAGTTCTTTACAAAAGATTGATTACCTTGGATCGTGTAGATAGTGATTGAACAGGGAGGAAATTTCTATGATAACCAGGTTACTTAAGAAACTTTATATTGTTTGACGAGTAGATAATAAGGAAATAAACGGAATTCTTGTACAAACTCTGAGAAAGTTAACCGAGACCCTCAAATAACAATGAAATTTAAAACAATGTTCACGTGCAACGCCCAACGTTTCATTCAATATTGTAAATTCGTTTAATCGAAATTTTATTAAAAACTGAACTCTCCGCGTAACATTCTAAATTTAGCTAAAAGCTCATCCTATGACCTTCCGTTAGAAAAATCCCCCTCTTTTACATCTGCGCCATAATTTACATCGAACACTCCACCTTTTGCTTCCCAAAGCTGCCAACACCATTTAGAGACCAGCAAAGTGGCAAGGTGGGAACTAGTTCACAGAGATTAAACAAGCAACTTCGCTCAGAAGCTTCGATAACGAACCACGTATATATAATGCGTGCACATTTAGCGCGATTAAGGGATCAAGTTCTAATTTGAGGACCAGCGAATTCAGCAAACTAATACGTTATGAGGTGTCGTGTTTGTCCTTGGTTATTTTTTTTTTTTTATGTGAACTGGAGACTGATATGCTCTCCGGTCTTGGTAAAATTTGTTCTAGAAATGGATTGGAAATTGAAGAATGAATGACATTTAATTTTAACTAATTATAAATACCCGATGAATGTACTAAGAAGTGTACTGCAGGTGTATTGTAGGTGTTCGAGTGAATCTGACATATTTAAAAGTTGAAATCAATTTGATTTGCCCGAGCTCTACTGAGCCATTGCAAATCATTTGTAAAATACTCTCTGAAAATACCGAGTTTACAACACATTTTCGTTTATCAAGCGTGAAAAGAACTAAAAATTTTACAGAAACTAATGATTTTTATAAATATACCTAAGCAAAAAATAAAACTTACGTTGAGAATTGTTTTACCTATTACTAATTACCTATTTACTAATTATTAGTAGGTATATATCATATTATACACATTCTATGCATTTTCACATCTTTAAATTTCTCATAAATACATAAAAATTGTACAAATAATAAATCTATTCAATAAATGTACGAAATCTCCGTATTAAAACTTCAAAAATAGCCAACCTTTGCGAATTATATCGCAAATTTTATTATAAACTTTGTCACAACGTTTTGTAAACAACGTCATTTAATCATTCTTACCCGCTGATAACCGCCTCGATTCCTTCAGCCACGCTGCTTTTGTTGAATTTCTTCATGTACGCGTGCATCTCCTTGAAATATTTTGCCAAAGTGCTGTCAGTGTGGCTCCAAGGTATGGTACCAAACTTGAACATAGGCTTGTGGGACCATGGCTTGGCCAAACGATGATCGTCAACACCGGTGAACTCGTGAAACTCCTCCCTCGTGATCATGAAGGCGGCCAGGTTGGCAGTGTAAATGGCGAGGAACACCACGGCGAACAGTGCCCACACGTTCGTCATGAATCTAAGTTTACAAGAATATCGTTAAACGTTGGTGAAGCGACATACATTCGATCGATAATTGTGAAAAGATTTCTGCTACGTCGTTTAACTTGTCTTGGGTTCAATCGCACTCTCCGCTCTCCTAAAAGATCTTTCGATTTTATGCTAAGCGGGTTTTCTTTACTCAATTTGATACTGAATGGTTCGTTTCTTCCCTTTTTCAAAATTAGAAGCGCTTGTGAAGTAAATCAAAACGCCATTGACGAACTCTTGAAAACTGTAACAGCATAGAAAAAATAAAAGCTGACAATCTGAATGAAAAAATTAAATTCCTCGATATCTGAAAAAAGTTTGTATCTTTGGACGAATGGAAAAAGGAACGAACAATAGTTTTAATTGGAATTAAGAAAAATTTGCATATATCGTATCAAAATTTAGTACGATTTTGGAGAAAAAATTAATCATCCGTTTACTTGTAAGGAGAAACTAATAAATAAATTCGACTTTAAATACTTCGAGCCGTAATTGATCACACATTATTTTCGAGATACAAAGAGGGAGAAGAGCAAACAGAGAAGATGAAATGAAGGCGGTTCATGTAAATTCGTCGATGATATGCGCGTTTGTCGAGCGTCCTTGTGATCCCTTTGATCCTTTCTCTTCATCCCTTTTTCGATGCAGAGAAAACATGTTAATAGGTTTTGTGAGTTTCCTCTTTCTACCGTGCTTTTCGGGGAATATGATTTACGTGCGAGGATTTTAATTGTCGATAGAAATTGTTTTACCGACCTGGCTGTGAATCCCCTGGGAGAATCAATATGGACGGCTGCCTGAAATAATACGGCCCAGACCAGCCAGTACGTCCGACAGAAGGAGAACCGATGATTGGGCGATGGATTCTTCTGCAACCAGCATAAATCAGCAGCGTTCGAACTCATTTCGTATCGTTTGTACAACCAATACAGCGACAACGTTGCAATAATAAGAAAATGTTCTAATCTACGGTGTAGGATTGGCCTGCGTTAGACTTTAGACAAAATCGTGCAAGAATTCAGTGAGAAGGTTAAACAAAAGCGAGTGATGTGTTAGAATGCATTGCGAATATTTGTGAAGATATCCGATAGATAGATATCGTGTTCGATGCTAGAAAATTATTTAAAGTTACGGATGGTTTGCTAGATCTTAGAAGTAGCATTCAAGGTTGTGCCAGTGAAATGATCTATGATATTTATGTTTCATATTTCTTCATGCAATTTGTTTGATCAATATCTTAAAGATACTTAATTTTATTATAGATTTAATTTTATTAAATAACAATACGACGTGGAGAAAATATGAATTAATTTTGAAGATTTTATGGAAACATAATTAGAAATGAATTCTAAGGATTGGAAATAATTTAGAGAATAATTTAGAGAAAGAAAAGGCGAGGAACTTAAAATTTTTAAGAAAAGATGGAAAGATATAAGGTGAATCAGCTTTGAAAATTATGGAGAAACAGGTTTCAAAATGCATACTAGGAATTAAAAATAGTTCACAGCAGAAAGATATAGGAAACTTTAAATCTCCGTGAAAGGGATTAAAGAAAATATAAATCACCTTTGACAATTACATAGAATCAAATTTAGGAATGAATCTTAGGAACTAGAAACAATTAAAAAAAGATTCACAAAATACAAAGCGTCCTTCTTTATCTCTCTTCGCTAAATAAAAATTGTATTCTCTTATCGTACAACAAAATAAAATATTTCCAATTACGCTCGTAAATGTCAAGTGATATGGACGCTTTAAATAGCAGATTTTATTGACAAGTAAAATGAGACAAAGATGTTTTCCGAATAAAGAAAAAGGGGAAACTGCGTGGTATTTGTATCATCACGAAAGTACGTAGGAAAAATGTCCTCCCACGATCAATCTCCTTTTCTTGTGTCACACGGATGGAGTGTCGTTAAGATTAATGGTATTGTCCGATATAGTAATTTGCTCTATAAGGATTTCGTGCTCTGAAGGCGAGAAAACATACATAGCTAATAAGAAGCGAAATTAATAGTACCGGTTTCTGCGCAGCGTCTGAAGGGTTTACCTTCATGTTGAAACCGGATGGTGACAACCATTCGAACAGTAGTATCATAATCGTGGCCGCGTGTATGGCGACGATGCCGACTAACATCCAAGAGGCGGTGTCGAATGGTTCTGAAAACCATAATGAATAATATAGTAATAATAATAAAATTGTTTCGTATTACCTGGAATGTATCGATCGTATTTATTCTATGTGTAAGATCGCATTTTGTATTAATGTCTGTACTAGTGCACGTCCAATAGACTTTGGAATTTCTTATTCGCTAAAAATGAAAAGTATTGCTACTTTGGTAGGGAAACACACTTTGTTAATTAAAAACATTCGCGGCAATTACTTTATAAAATATGTATATTTATGTTAAATACTAGAATATATTAAGCGATACTAAATAGTATGTTAAATATTCTATTAAATATGTATATTTATAAGAAGCCATAGAAGGATTGATTAGAAATTAAAATATATTTCTTGTGGTGTTGAATAAAACGAGATTGAGTGATAAACAGGTATACGTTTTAAATGTTTTCAATGAATATATAGTGTAATAGTGTTACTTATGTTAACTATATCGAATAAATTTAATAAAGGAGAGATTAGTAGAGTTTTAAATAGTTCACGTGATTCAGTTTTATTGCATTTAAATAAACTGAGAAAGATAAATAAAACCATTGATGTCATATATGTATATGTTGAGTTTTATGTAAATTATAGAATCGTAGAACATACGAGTCGATAAAATTGAATGAAAAAATTTTTCCTCTTCCAATCATTAACAAATTGGTTGTTAAGTAATTTGATTGAAATTTGGAAAGATCCGTTATTCCCGTTTCGCAGAACAATACTATTGTAAATATCTTTGAGAAGCACTCTCTTCTGAGTGAGTAGCGTACTTATTTCCTAGAATTGATCGACGTTTACTGCTGTTTATCTAGAATTTACTCTCTATTCCTCAATAGCATCTGTACTAAACTTCCGAAATTTTAGAACAGGATGTTTCACGATGATCGTAAAACATTCGAAGCAATTTTATTGAAAGCTCTGATTGAACAACCTATTTCAATCATAGTTACAATGAAACTTTGTTATTGATAATTCCATGAATATTTTTTATTTACTGATAATATATTTTATATCATTTATATTTACATATCAGATGTTATTTCTTGTAGGAAACATTCAATCGTATTTGTGTAAAATTCAATGTATTCGCAATAATATACGATTAATTGCTAATATAAAAAGCTAATTATCTATCATTTTTCTATGTTAATTCTTAATGCATATTATTTAGGATCCGAAGAGATTTCTTTATGAACTATTTAACGTTTAATGAGATCTTTACGGCCACTTACCAAGGAAGGCAGTGGGAGATATTATACCAGTCCTCTTAGCCACAACAATGGCGATACCAGTCTCCATGTACGGTACCGTGAAATCAACCACGGCTTCTCTTTCAGAATTAATCATCAAAGATGTCATTACCATGTCCGTTTTCCGATTCACCAGATCAGCTATCAAACCGTTCCATTTTCCATTCTACGAACAGAACAACGAACATTAAATTTCATGTAATTGCAAATTATAAATTCTATCGCATAATTTTAATATTCCAGCAGAAACTATCGCACTGTAAGAAAATTCCATTAACAATTTGACGCCATAATATACCAATTGACATCCTAACTTAAAATTCATCTATGGAAAACGTTAGTTGACGTTCTGATAAAATATATATGTACACAAGAAAGTTTCACAAATGTAATATTCTAGACTGGATATTCTTTTTTTATTTATTTAATTTGTACTTTATAATTTGTCCAGCTGGACATTTGGTAAATTTTTTTAACTAGACTACATATAGCATTATATACATAACAATGAAACTGCCAGCGAATAAAATATGAAATATCAAAGGAATAAAATGTATGAAGAGTTACACAATGCAGAGGAGAGAACAAGCTTTTGTGCATACACGTTGCAAAGAAAATATCCAAATCCTCAAAAATGTACGCAATTATTGTAAATCTGTAAAATAAAATATAGAACGTATAAAGTTGATAAAAAAAATAACGTATCAAATCTCGAAGAAACATTACGAATTGACCGCTTTGATCATTTTGATAGGTCTAATGTTATAATCATTTTGTAATTAGCGAAAAGACTTTGTCGATAAAATGTCGATAAATAGCGGTTACAAGTATGTACGAAGATTACATTTTCGAAGTATGTTTCGTTTAGGACCCATAATTATCCGCATGCAAACGCAGTCATATTTAAATAAACACAATGAAAGAGCCACGCTAACTCGAGGACACTTTGTCCTCGATACATCTCAATTGTTTCGTGCTCGTTGCAGATTCTGGATTAATGAACAGAGTTGGAATTACGCGCGAAATTAATCTATACAGTCGTTCCATCGATACTGTCGTCAAGTATTAAATCCTGAACGCTCTGATTAAACGAGATCCGCTGTATTAACCCGGTCCAACTTTAAAGACGTTCCACTTACTACTTCCACGATTATTGAAACTAATTCCTTGCCATTCATTGGGATTAAGATTTTATAATTGACTGATAGACATTTATCTATTAAATCTTATCTGGATCTTCGACAAAAGCACTTTTCATTAGAAAATTAATTTCCTAATCGAACGAACAAAGATCTATAGCAGAATGTCGCGTTGGGGCTAATCGAATGTTCCTTTCGTCATTGAAAGCAGTTAAGTTGAAAAATGTTAAATGTACATTATACATGTCGTGTATATTTTGAATATCGCTTGTATGGTACGTGTATTTTGTAAAATTTGTAAATTAACTGAGTCATGAGTGGACTGTGGAAGGTTATATATAGGTTTGAGGGATATTGGAACACGTATACAAATATTTGGAACGTATACGAGTTATATGAAAGTCGTTGTATAAATAAAATAAATATCAAACTTTATTAAAGCGGAATAAAACGATATTTAATTGTGAAGTAAAAAATTGGTCTTCTCATCGTCCATATTTCTAATCGTTTTGATTAAATTTAGTTTATTACGAAACAATAAGTCTATTATTTTACTGCACTATTAACGTTCTATGAAACCTTACAAAATGTCCAATTTGTATTTCAATTTCTTATATTTTCAGCAGAATATCTGTAAGTAATTTACAGTTCTCACGCTTGTAGAATCTATTTATAATTAATAATTTTCCATAAACATATATATGTTTATATATTCATATTATTTTATATTTTCTATCTTCTCTTTATCTAAAAATATCTTTTACACTTTTTCATATATCCTATAAATATCACGAAGGTCCGTTTTATCGGAAATGCTCAATAATAATTATTAGGTGGATAAAATTCGTTATAACCAACCTCTAGCGTGCCCCATTTCCCATCTTCGACTCTAACAAGCTCATAAGTGAAGCCGATTTCCTCGGAGAACTTTTGAAGCAGGTCGATGCAGAATCCGCTGCAGCATTGATAAAAGCTCTCATTCTTCTGTGCTGCTTGAACGTCCATCCTGAAAAACGGCGTACACCAGTAACATCGTCGTTCACTTGCTCGCAGCCATGTTTTATTTCTCTACCCTTTCATGGACGTTGGAACGATCGTTCTTCGATCATCCCTATGATAAAATACTTTGTCCAGAATCTTGAGATAGAATGACAAAGAGGAGATCAGTTTTTCGTATTAGGTTGTCGTGATTAATGGATGGAATGACTTACGTTGTAATTATTTTCTGACAGTTCGTTTTTCGATCACAAGATGACGAAAGATGCTATTGATCAGAGCGATTTAAATGAAAGATATTTATTTTAAGAGATAGGGAGAGAAAGAGAGAGAAAGAGGAAGAAAACTGGATACTATAGTTTCTTTTAGATTTTTAGATTCTTCTTATAGAGTTACTTACGATATTATAAAATATAAAATATAGCTATATTAAATTTGTAATTATACAGAATGTGTCGTAACTGATGGAAGTCATTTTAATGATAGATACCGGATATAAAAATGATAGAAATAGAAGTCATATAGACTTTTGTCCTGTTCGATATCTTCTTCGAGGTACAGCGCTGCTGTAATGTGTAGTTTACATGTATAGGTATTATTGAAAAAAGATAACATTTGATTTAAATGTAAGCTGCAGTTTGGTTTAATAGAACTGTTTCGTATTGTTATTAAGAATAATTATGCTTACATACGTATATACGTAGAGTTACAAGTAAAATGAATGTATTTCGTTATTTTTGTATCTTTCCACTATTTACCTATTAATAAAATAATCAAAGGATGCGGAGAAAAATAATTTTAAACCAAAAGACCTGAAACCAAATCGAAGAACTTTTGGGCTAACGACCGAGGAATTAATTTGGGAAACAGATTAAACGGAGGTTCGGTTAATAATTGCAAATTCGAGAAAATCGAGTATGAGAATAAGGGAAGACGTTAATGTAGCGTAAGATGACTTTACAGAAGTTTCATAATGTTCCTGAAATTTCTCAATCTCTGTTTATACCACGAAACAACCGGATTAACGTCGCTTCTGGCTAAGTCGTGCAATCTGGCTGAATACAAGTCGGATGGTTTACCCTGGTCACATCTGCACGTGACAAACCCGATGCTCTTCGTGTATTGTTTCCGCAGCTGGTGAATAACACTCGTTTTACGTGTTCTATGGAATACGCATTGTTTGGCCAATCGAATGCAAGCTGTACCTATATTTTAGGCGGCAGCATTCGGAAAACAATTATTGAATCTCTGGTACGGAAAATACGAAGAAATTAGAATCAACTTACAGTGGAGAAAACAAAGCGAACGGTACAGAATAATCTGAATTTTTCTATTTCTCTTCTCGCTTGTATTATCTTTACAAATGTTCCTTAAATTATCAAAACAAAAATTCACTTTTTTTTTTAGAAATAAAATATCCTATCTATGCTTTCGAAAGATCGGAAGAAAAATGATCGGTTATAGAACATTCTACTAAAAATCGAGAAGCGAATATTTTCCACGTTCTTAAGTAAGCTAATTACAAAATCAAACAATAGATTTAAGAGACCACGTTTTCACCAATATTCCTGAAACATAGCGCGATGACTAAACTTCCTCGCCCTTACAGACGATTAACCCGATCACGGTAGCAATCATTATCGGCTGTCTATCATTTCAAGTTTTCCTCACGAAACGAACGTCAATATCGCGTCCATCAAAATTTCCAATTTACGAACGTCATTTAAACGTCCGATAGAAAATCTCAATAGCCAGTAGTTAACGCGTGAAACAGGGACGCATCGATCGTTAGGCGATGGTCGTTAATCGTAAGACGTCCGTGGGACGTGAATGTATCTTAATCGTGTCGGCATAATGGTCGTAATTGTCGAATAAATTTGCCAGCAAATGGGCATTAATGATAGACGCGTTAGACAAACGAAGAAGCAACGCATGCCTCCGGGAGTATTATGCAGGAATTTAACCGGACTGACGAGGGTACAGCTTGTAGGATGCTGCAATAACTGGGACTGAACATAGTTTGCCCTTGTGTCAACCAGTCTGAACGGAGATCCGTGACTCGTGTTTTGCGAGACGCATAAGCAAGTAATATTAGGCATATACGCACAAAGCGTGTAATATCAACATTGTAATGACATCTGGGTCGGTTTTTGTTATTAAATGATTAGAGTCGCTATGAATCGTTTACTTGCACGTAACGAAGGCTTTTTAGTCTATTGGATCGCCGAGAGAGGTTTATTAAACTCTTCAAGTACACGGTGTGTATAATACATCAGAATAGTATTCGGGATGGTCTTTGTTATTAAATAATTAGAATTGCAATGAACAGTTTACTTACGTATAGTGCAGCTTGTTCGATGTATCGATTTGTCAGAAAGAATTTCTTAAATTTATCGAGGCAAGTGTACTTTGTACAGTTTATTAAGATAAATATTTCGTGGGATATAAAACTGAGAAGTCGCGATGTTCTTCCATCGTTGTGTCATACTTTCGAGTACCTTTACATGATAAAATTTAGTCAGCAAGAAGATTGTAGAAGTATCTTACTTTGAACGTTGCGCAATAAAAACGGCATAGCAAATAGCGAAGAGCTTGCGACGACATTATTTTATGAAAATCTAAAGGGAATATCGTGTATGCAAAGAACTTTTCGAACCAATCTTGTCCCGTGCGATGCTCTCAATTTCGAGCATCCAATATCGTGTTATGCAAGATACTGAAATCGAATATCCTGACAGACATAATTATTATTTTCATGCAACACTGAAACTGATTCATCTAAGATACAGAAAGGTTGAATTTGTTTCGAAGCATTCAAAAGAAGAGATAATTAGACAATAAAGTAAAACAATAGTGGAAATGATATTAGATTTAACAAAAATAACGTTATTCGTTCAAATCTTTGTATAATAATTCTTAGCTTTAAAAGATATTAATAAAAAGCTGTAGAATTAAATAGTCCCATTTTAATCATTTCAGTCTTTACATTTCAATCATTTAACCTTTTTACAGTTAATGAGATTAAAAATATCTTGAATAGCGAAAGTACAAGAGCCATACTGGACATACTAATTGCTCCAGTTTATTTTATCAATTAAGTTCCTTGATGATATAATATTCACCTCGATTAACATAGTTTCTCTGCACGAACGAATAACTGCAGTAAATTTCGACAGCAAAGTCAGCAGACCCAGCACCATTGCTATTCTCTATGGCCATGCTCACGATAATAACGTTACGTTTATTTTACATTTTCGTGATACATATACCTATGTATACCTACTTTCATCAACTAAGGATGAGAACTACCATAGAAACATCGATTTCCTCCGAACTACAAGATATCCAGTAACGTTCGGTTATATCTCGCGACTTTCTTGGCCCACCGGTCGTAAAATCTTACGTAACGCAAATGTATATCGACACGTATACGTTAGGCGTACTGACAGCAGTTAAAGACTGGTAGAAGTGGAAGTTTATACGTAAACGTCTATACGTCGTATCCCTTATGCACCAGTCAGTGTAGCTTCGTTCGCGTCCTTAAAAGTTTATGGCATTCTTAAGGGGTTGTTAAACTTTCGACGACGTTCGAAGTGAATTGCTACCTTTCGAAAACGCAGTTAGCTACGTGGTGTCGTTAGAACCACTAGAAAGTCATAGATTCTTACTGTTCATGTTTGCGTACTTAATTCTTACGGGCAACACGTTCTTTTGAGATTTGAGATTTGCAATAAAGGTAACGTAATGCGAAAATACGATGGGACTTTTATAGTTACGAAGGGGCTATTGTTAATAGTAAATGAAATAAATGTAAATAATGGTAGGTTTGGAATTTTTTACATCACTTTTCCTTGCGTTTCTAACGAAAGATTTATTTTTTATTTTGTAAATATTTGTTCACGAAGAATACACTAATTCTGATATATGAAACACCGTTGAATGAAATAAATTTAGAATTTTTAAGATCATCTACATTTTTCGAATGGAACGCTTTGTACCTTACGTATATATCACATAGTTATGGGGATAAATTAATGAATTAATAGAGGTGAATATAATTATGTTTTCTCTTAATAATATATAATTAACAAATATATGTTCAATAAAACTATATCAATTTGTTACAAGCCAGTAACAGAATATTGCTGAACGAATAAATGACTTGCAATTTACACGATGGCCTGATTCGTTTTTTCAGTTAACATATCAAACACATGTTTAATCACTCTCACTTTAATAGAGCAGCGTATTAAAGTCAATGCTTGTGATATACATTTTATGTATACCGGGCAAATTCCATTAGAAAGTTCTACTAAATGATATTTAATTAATAGCACGTTTGAAAGTCGTGCTACACTTCTTGCAGTATCTCATTCATCTTCAGTTGAAATCCAATAGAACTTGATTCGAAAACCTATAATTTGTTCGTATTTAAAAATATGAATTCCATAGATAATTAATGTGCTCTATATAGAAGTTTCCTGTCTTCTATTCTTCTAATATACCAATTTCTAATTTCTAAAAATATACAATACTCTCCTGAACAATATAGAATATTGGAAAAGTCCAAAGCGTATTAAAAAGACAACGTATTGTCCACGTATTCGACTGTTTATTTTTAACTGCGAAGAGAACGAAAAGTTCTCGGGATAAGCACCGTATCAACTGGTAAATTTTTCTATTCATTCGAGCTCGCTCGCGTTAAAGAGCCACGTTAAAGCAGTTTAAAGTTTTTAAATGGAAATTTTATTGCTGGAATGTTCCGAAAATGCGATTCAGATTCATCAAGTTGAACCTCCCACATAGTTCTCAGCCTGATGAATAGAACGGAAGAAGTCGAAGAAATGCTAAAACGTCGTTCGAGTTTGAAGTTCTCTCTTCGAGCCCAAGTTCCGGTAAAAATGGAAGAACAGCGTGAAATAAATTACAGAGAGGCGACCGTACAAAATTTCACTTTCGAATTATTTTTCTCTTTTTTTTTTTTTTTTTTTTTTTGGTGGTGGTCTGGTGAAACTTCCATAGCGAAAAGCGTAATCCACTTAACACGAATTTAATCTTATCTAAAGTAGCAATCACAGAGCGTTAAACGTAATTTTTGCTCTTTTCTTTCTTTTAGAGTTTGAAAGGTTGATAATAATACGATTCTCGCATTCTCAGCTATTCTTCTTCTTTTTAACTCTATATTCGACTACTCGTTTTGGCACACCCTTCGTTTTAACCGTGCCACATAGAAGGAGCAATTATCTTTCCTTTTTTGTTGGCATTCTGCCATATCCTTTCCACTTGAGAGACAAAGAGATTCTATCATCGTTGCACGTTTTACCAGGGAGCTATCTGGCCTACTAAGCTCTTTCTAATACTGCCTGCCATAATGTTTTACGAGGAATTGTGAACTAAATGAATCGTCTTTTCAAAGTAGCTAGTAAGTCGTTTAGATCAAATAAAAATTCTGAATACAAGTTTTATGTAATATACTGTTTCTAGTGTTTACTAGAATTCTAGGTAAAAGCATAACAACATTACTATAATCATTTTATTTTTATTGTAACCGTGTCATTTCTTAGATTTTTTTACTAGCGGGACTAGTTAAGTCTAAATGATACTTAAATGAATTTACAAAAAATACTACCTCCATTAATTGGTATAATCATCAGTCATTTTTTGACCTTATAAAGGTATGGACGATTTTCTCTGTTGAATATAATAGCAGAGGTTATTTTTCACTATTTTCTTTATATTTATTCATTTTCGCCATTTTCAGTATGCGAGAAAAATATTGTATATTTGAATAACTCAAATGGAAATTCTGGCACATCAAATATCGAATAACGTTAAAAGAAACATCGAGAAGGATATAACGATAATTGTGCTCATTTCTAATAACGTAAGAAAACACAAGAGTTTAATGTTAATGAGATTTAATCTTCTTTTATATTTAACTGAAAAGTAGCTGAAGTCACAAAAAGATCTCGGTATCGTCTGAAATTCTACATAACTCTGTTAAAGTCTTGATGGACTTGGCGAAACTTAAAATCTGGTTACCCGCCTGAAACGTGACCTG